>NC_057802.1:412796057-413047578 GCF_018294505.1 Triticum aestivum | reverse complement strand
GCATGCGCTCAAACTTTATTTGGTCTAGCATGGCACACATCTATACCCCTATATAGTGTGCAAATAACTTTGAAAGTTGGTCGTTGGATGAAGCCAATCCGACGGTACAGAGATGGCAAATCCGAGCACTACTGGCCGTTGGATATCATCTACATTCCGCCAGATTCTACTACATGTACAATCTAGAAGACTCCATGGTTGAACTTAAGCATAATGCACAAACCTCAAAACACAAGCACTTCTCCTTCGTTCTAGAATCTTCCATATCTTAATTATCCAAACTTTTTTTAAATGAATTGGCACTATTTGTTTTTACTTTATGCTTTACAATGCACAATTCCATGAATCTTAAAATAGATTTTTTATAAAACTAATTGATTTTGAAAGAGATGCACTATAAGAATTAAACGAACATCTACGTCATTCATATATGACTCAAAGCTTACATGCTATAGTGTGGTATTTATTCATAAATTGGTGACCAAATATCATGCGTGCAACGCACGTGTACCTTAGTAGTATTAATAGGAAACCATCATGGTCAAACCCTTCTCGTTGTTGGGTCAAAGGGATAGATTGTGTGGGGCCCCTCATCGTCGGTAAAGGATAATATATATACCTCGGGGAGCCCACAGATATGTGCACCGTCTATAAACTGCACAAGGGAGACATGCTCGATCAGAACACCCTGCCCCCTATACCCTGCATGCGACCTGAAAAAGGTTTATATAATCGCCATGAAAGGTCAAGTCAATCATTCTTTAATTTTTTAGAGCAAAAAATAACCAATAAAAACATACTCTATAAATTAGCAAAACAAGGATCCCAAGGCTTCTATGATTGCCATGATAGGTCACTATAGAGATTTTTATCTCTATAATGATCATGTCACGACATTTAAATGAAGCTTGAGATAAGAAACTTCCCACCGGGTCACCTATCCTTGGACTACTCCAGCCCGAGCACGCTTAACTTCTGCGTTCTATTCGACTAGGCTAGCGGATGGGAAGCCGCCCCTTGCTGATAGGAATTGCCTCCTTGCCATTAAGGCGTTTCACGCTGGTCATCCTATGGGAACTACTCCCTCCTATTACACACATATGTGCTTTTAGAAACTGTGTGTGATATTTACATGGCCGGTGTGTCGCCGCCTAGCCTTCAATGAGCATTGACACTGTTAGGGGGAAAATGATGGGAGAAGAGGCGGGAAACTGATGAGAGGAGTGGCGGGAAACGGTAGCCTGTAAAGAAATGTAGTAGAGAAGGAAGCGTGTGCTAGCATGACGCATGCACACAGTGCTTACCCATGTACTGCATGTGCTGTTGAAAGGGCTGAGAGTTGTCGTTCGATCTGGGAGCATCCAATGGTGCAGACGTACGACCCGTGGGGTTTGGGTTCTGGCCAATCAGAACGCATGACTCAGATCACGGTTTGGTAGGCACACATCTTTCATGAGTGAACCGTGTGCTATTTGAAAAATTTCGTGAGAAGAATCTTGGTTTTTAAATCCCCGTAAATCCAAAACTCACCCGAAAATCATGAAACTTGGCATGGTGTCATGACATGGCACATATATATTGAGGAATTTTTTCGTCCATTTTGGCGCAAGTTTTATTACAAGCCTCTTACAAACTGGAGCTTCTGTCAAAGAAGCCTCATGGTTCCGATAGGGGAACGTGTCCCCCTTGTGGGCGAAACGTAATCACTGCCTCTTTTCGCCTTGTATTTTCTTCTACGGGCAACATGGAACGACATGATATCCTTGCTCAAATTTAAACTTATTCAGGGTTCGTTTTGCCTTTTATAGACTAATTGAGTGTCCTAGGCATTTATTGTCCATAATTCAAATCTAAACTTCAAATACATGCTCCAGTTCACCAAAATGGCTAGAAAATTATACATGTGTCCTTGGGTGCATGTTTAGGTCCCATGCGAGGAATGGGAACAAATTACAACCGTACCAGCGTCCTGGCTCATCCTCAAACATTTGGAATCTCGGTTTTTAAATCCCCGTAATCCTATACTCACCAGAAAGTCATCAAAGGTGGCATGGTGTCACGTAAGGGCACATATATGTCGTGGTAAAACATTGTCCAATTTGGTCCAAGCTTTATTACAAACCTCTTAAAACCGGAGCTTCTCTCAAAGAAGCCTCGTGGTTCCGATAGGTAAACATGTTCCCCTTGTGGGCGAAATGTAATCACTGCCTCTTTTCGCCATGTATTTTCTTCTACGGGCAACATGGAATGACAAGATACCTGTGCTGAAATTTAAACTTATTCAAGGTTCGTTTGGCCTTTTTATACACTAATTGAGCTTCCTAGGCATTTAATGTCCATAATTCAAATCTGAACTACAAATACATGCTCCAGTTCACCAAAATGGCTAGAAAAATTATACATGTGTCCTTGAGTGCATGTTTAGGTTCCATGCCAGGAATGAGAATAAACTACAACTGTAACGGCGTCCTGGCTCGTCCTCAAACATTTGGAATCTCGGTTTTTAAATCCCCATAAATCCAAAACTTGGCATGGTGTCACGTCATGGCACATATATGTCGTGGTAAAAACATTGCCAATTTGGGCCAAGCTTTATTACAAACCTCTTACAAACCGGAGCGTGTCGCAAGAACCCTCCTGGTTTTGATAGGTAAACGTGTCCCCTTGTGGGCCAAACAATAATCGCACCCTCTTCTAGTCTCGTATTTTCTTCTACACGCACCACGGAACAACAGGATATTCACGCTGAACTTTGAAATTATTCAGGGTTTGTTTGACCTTTTTTATTCATTAATTGAGTTTTCTATGCATTTAATGTCGATAATTCAAATCCGAACTACAAATACATGCTCCAGTGCCCCAAAATGGCTAGAAAAAACGTACATGTGTCCTTGGGGTGCATGTTTAGGTCCCATGGAACGAATGGGAATGAATTCAACCGTCTTGCCGTCCTGGCTTGGCCACAAACATTGCGAATCTCAGTTTTAAAATGTCTGTAAATCCAAAACTCACCAGGAAATCATGAAACTTGGCATGGTGTCACTACATGGTACATATAATTGTCCAATTTGGGTGATGCTATATTACAAGCCTCTTACAAACCGAAGCTTCTCGCAACCCTCGTGGTTCCGGTAGGGAAACATGCCCCTCTTGTGGGCGAAACTATAATCGCTGCCTCTTCTCGCCTTGAACTTTGTTTTGTACAAGCAACATAGAATAATAGGAGTGTCGTGCTGAAATTTGAAACTGTTCAGGGTACGTTTGGCCATTGTATATATTAATTAAGTATTCTAGGCATTTAATGTAGTCCATAATTCAAATTTGAACTACAAGCACATGCTCCAGTGAAGCAAAATGGGTGGGAAATCGTACATGTGTCATTGGGTGCATGTTTAGGTCTGATTTAAGGAATGGGAATGAATTACAAACTTCTCGTCTCCTGAAACATTGAGAATCTCGGTTTTTAAATCCCAGTAAATAAGAAACTCACCCAGAAAACATGAAATTTGGCATGGTTTCATGACATGGCACATATATGACGTGGTAAAAAAATCGTCCAGTTTGAGAAAGGCGCACACATTAATAGCCAACGAAGTCCTTATTGAAACAAATAGCTGACACGTTAATATCGCAAACGGTTGTATTATATGAACCGTGTCTAAATTTAACCATACTCGGTGGCGTGCGTGCAGGTGTTTGATTAGATGGGACGAGCGCGAGAAGTCCACCATGCAGGCTTGACGGGACGCGTGCGAGCAGTCCGCGCGCAGGCTCGACGGGATGCGTGCATCCTGTCCACCTCGCAGGCTTGACGGGACATGTGCGAGCAGCAAGGCCGCCCATGCTCACCGGGAAGCGAGCTCTTTGACATCCATGCACCAACCGCCGCCCGCCTCGCTCACAACTTCTCCATTAATGGGTTAATTAAAGCACCTGGACGGAGGGTGTTTGCTTGTGATTCCATGGCAGCATTTGCTTTGTTCGTGTTTTCAACTTGTATTCCAGCCTAATTTAAATTGCCACATAGGGCAACTGATAATACGACGGCAAATAAAATGACAATGGATAATACGATGAAAAATTTACAATGGCGCAGATAATAATTGTCTTACATATTCCGGATAATTTAAAATGCCACATGCGACAAAGCCCAGAAGACACGGGGGCAAGAGAAGAAGGAAATTACACAAAACGATCTGGGTCGCTACTGCCTCTACTCGTCGATGGATCGCCAGACGATGACATCCTCCAACTCCTTCTTCAATTCCTCACGACTTTGCTTAAAAGCAGCCACGGATTCCTCCACCTCCTTCTCGCGCTCGATCCAGAGCTTCCTCAAGTCACCCATCAGTTCCTCGACGACCGCTGTCAGTGTCATCCCCGAGGCACTGCTCTGCTCATGCAGAATCTTCCATCCAGCGGCCACCTCCTCCTTCTCGGCGAGCGCCTTGAGGAGCTTCGCATTGTCACCCATGAGTTGCTCGATGAGGCCGGTCGCCTTGTCAACCGAGGCATCGCTGATCTCGAGCAGGTTCATCAAGCCGTCGACCAGCTCCTGCTGCTTAATGAGGCCAGCGAGAATGTCATCGTCGCCGGCCAAGGACTTCAGGAATGCCAGCTCGTCGTGATGGCCGACGTGGCGAGTGCGCTTGTGAGAGCCCTCGCGTGCCCGTGAGAACTCGTTCGAGGGCTCTGCGGCGCGCCGGGACATCTTTGCTGCGGCTACCGCTTTGGTGGGACTGAAGGAAATATGCCCTAGAGGCAATAATAAAGTATTATATATTTCTTATATCATGATAAATATTTATTATTCATGCTAGAATTGTATTAACCGGAAACATAATACATGTGTGAATACATAGACAAACAGAGTGTCACTAGTATGCCTCTACTTGACTAGCTCGTTAATCAAAGATGGTTATGTTTCCTAGCCATAGACATGAGTTGTCATTTGATTAACGGGATCACCTCATTAGGAGAATGACGTGATTGACTTGACCCATTCCGTTAGCTTAGCACCCGATCGTTTAGTATGTTGCTATTGCTTTCTTCATGACTTATACATGTTCCTATGACTATGGAGTAAATTACACAAAGGTACCACAATTGAGGCATTGGAAGCAGATTGATACCAAGATTGGTAATTTTTACGTGTCAGTACCAACTTTGAGGCGAGACGTTGCAAAAGAGGCTAAAAATGCTTTTTATACGTATTGGCAGGGAAACTGACCGGTTAGGCCCGCCCGTCAGGTGCCACGCTGGCCAGTTGGCGCGTGCCCGCGCGCTGACTCGGACAAGGCTGGGTCGCACCGTTTAGTCGTAGCCCGATCCTCCGTCTCCGTCTGTCGCGCCCGTCGCCACCGCCGACCGGCCGCGCCGCCGCGAGCTCGAGGTCCGCTCCTCGACGACTGCGGCCCTGCTCCGACCCCACACGCGCACCTTCCCGACCCCGACCCGCCCCACCGCGCCCGCCTCGCGCTCCTCCATCTGCTTCAGCCGCGGCGCCAACTCCTCCTCCGCCTCCTCTGCCTTCGCCGCCGCGGCTACCCTCCTGCCCCACCTCCTCTCCCCTTCCGCCGCCGCCTACTCCTCATCCCCTCCCCCCTCCCCGTCAGCCCCCGCGTCCTGCCCCGCCACCGGCTCGGCGTCCCGTGCTGGCGCCCCGATGGCCGTGGAGCTGCCGTGCGGGATGGCCGTCGGCTCGCGCGTCACGGTGGTGGCCCGACCAACGAGGAGGGACGGGGCGGTGTCGTCGCAGTTCATGGTGGAGCTGCTCGGCACCAAGGCCGTCCAGGGGGACGAGCCGCCCAGGATCAGAGGCGACTTCAGCGGCCGCCCCGTCATTGAGCTCAACACCTGCTACCGCATGTAGTGGGCGCTGCCGTAGCGCTGCGTGGCACGAGCATGTCGCGGAGCTTCAACCGGCATCTGCGACATGCATACTTCTTAGAACAATTAGACTTGCAGGTGGAATTGACAATGCACAGGAGCAGCTCTGAACACACAAAATGATTTACTCGAAACATCTATTATGTATATATAAGAACAACCGGTATACAAGTGAGATCAGCAGAGCTGTTAGTTCCTAGGTCAAAAACAATTGACACATCTACATGGTGACAGCATCTAGCTAGTGTCAGAGTCAGCAACTGAAAAATTAACCAGCCACTGACCAAAAGAATGAGCGAATTATGCAAGCTAACTATCTAGAGGGCCTCCAAATCAAGATCAAACTCGAACTCATCCTTGCTGTTTGATTCTCCAGAGAGCCGGGTGCTGCTTTTCAACTACCAAGCAGTCTCATTGTCATCTGGCGTTGCAGCATTGAGCTCTCCCGGACTGCAGCTTCCTCCAGAGGCAGATCATGTGCTGCGGCGACTAGTAGTGCGCGGTGTAGTAGCCGTCGAAGCAGCCGGCCTGGAAGAACTTGACGTCGTGGGAATACTCCACCGGCTGGCGAGTCTTGTCGAACTTCTGAACCCACATGCCCATGCTCACGTCTTCCATCTTGAACAACTGCAACAATCAGGGGAAAGCACATCCGTTTGTTAGCCTTTAGACACACTGACACAAATGCTTGGATATTTACTTACTGACTGACAAGGATGGTGGTAATGACTTACTCTCAGTTTCTGGTTGTCAAACTCAGATACGATGTACTCAGCGATGTCTGATGAAATCACATAGCCCGGTCCGTTTGCGTAAGGTGGGTATACTTCTTCTGCCCATTCCTGAAGAGCAGTGGGAAAATTACATCACACTCATGTATGCAGGGTGAAATATATCACTACCAGTACCAGAACTTTGCCAGAAAGATTATACTCTATTTTTTCTAAAATAAATATGATACTCTAATACCACTAGTAGGCATGCTAAACATAACACCCTGTGTTTAGAAGACGATCATTAGATTTGCAATCATAATCATAGTTCCAGCTGGAGTTAAACCCATGCTTGCTTTATGAAAGGCAGAGGCTAGCATGAACGCACTAAAACATGAGACTAGAAAGGGGAACTAACAGATATGACCCGTTAAACACGTACTAGTTTTTCTTACCCCATACTCAGCAATGGCAATAGTCTTTAAAATAATGAGGTCATAGCTATCCATGAAACGGACCAGAACAATGTCACCAAAGAACTCTGCCTCCTTCTTCAGCTCCTCGCTGACCTCTTTTTCCCATTCTATAAAGAAGTCTTCTATTAGAGTTTGCAAAAAATAGCAATATAACTTCAAAGTTGTAGCAATCATCCACAGGTACTTACCAGAGCGACGAAGAACCGGCCAACACTGTTAGATGATTTCCTTGTAGCAATCATCCATGACTTGCGGCCGGCCATCCACTCGGCGAAATTGTTGGCTGCAGAAAGGATGCCAATGAACAGCTCGACAGGTTCAGTCGGCAGAGGTGAGGCCTTCCACTATGCAGACATTCCCGAGTCCATTTCTCACACTTGACTGGTTCAGTCGGCAGAGGTGAGGCCATCAACTGAAATTGGAACCAATAGCAAGCAAATTCACTGATGAAATTTGTGTTGGTTTTAACAAACAAATAGCTTCAAAATTGAGATGCTACTATTAAATTTCTTAGCGAACGACGAGGAAAAAGCGAGATTGAACTGTGGAATCAAAGGAGCTCACCTCTGTCCTCGTTGGGCCGGGACGCCGGGCCCTCGCAGCGCTGCGGCAGCGCCCACTGCATGTGGTAGCAGGTTTGAGCTCGATGACGGGGCGGCCGCTGAAGTCGCCTCTGATCCTGGGCGGCTCCTCCCCCTGGACGGCCTTGGTGTCGAGCAGCTCCACCATGAACTGCGACGACGCCGCCCTGTCCCTCCTCGTCGGCTGGGCCACCACCGTGACGCGTGAGCCGACGGCCATCCTGCACGGCAGCTCCACGGCCACCGGGGCGCCAGCGGAGGCGCCGAGACGATGGTGGGGAAGGACGCGGGGGCTGACGGAGAGGGGGAAGGGGATGAGGAGGAGGCGGCGGCGCAAGGGGAGAGGAGGTGGGGCAGGAGGGTAGCCGCGGCGGCGAAGGCGGAGGAGGCTGCGGCGTCGATGGAGGAGGCGGAGGAGGAGTTGGCGCCGCGGCGGAAGCGGATGGAGGAGAGCGCGAGGCGGGCGTGGCGGGGCGGGGCCGCGGTCGTGGAGGAGCGGTCCTCGAGCTCGCGGCAGCGCGGGCGGTCGGCAGTGGCGACGGGCGCGACGGAGGAGACGGAGGCAGCAACGACTAAATGGTGCGACCCAGCCTTGTCCGAGTCAGTGCGCGGGCACGCGCCAACTGGCCAGCGTGGCACTTGACGGGCGGGCCCAACCGGTCAGTTTCCCTGTCAACACGTATAAACATCACTTTTAGCCTCTTTTGCAATGCCTCGCCTCAAAGTTGATACTGACACGTAAAAATTACCAATCTTGGTACCAATCTGCTTCCAATGCCTCAATTGTGGTACTTTTGTACAATTTACTCATGACTATGAGATTATGCAACTCCCGTTTACCGGAGGAACACTTTGTGTGCTACCAAACGTCACAACGTAACTGGGTGATTATAAAGGTGCTCTACAGGTGTCTCCAAAGGTACTTGTTGGGTTGGCGTATTTTGAGATTAGGATTTGTCACTCCGATTGTCGGAGAGGTATCTCTGGGCCCACTCGGTAATGCACATCACTATAAGCCTTGCAAGCATTGTGACTAATGATTTAGTTGCGGGATGATGTATTACGGAACGAGTAAACAGACTTGCCGGTAACGAGATTGAACTAGGTATCGAGATACCGACGATCGAATCTCGGGCAAGTAACATACCGATGACAAAGGGAACAACGTATGTTGTTATGCGGTCTGACCGATAAAGATCTTCGTAGAATATGTGGGAGCCAATATGGGCATCCAGGTCCCACTATTGGTTATTGACCGGAGAGGTGTCTCGGTCATGTCTACATAGTTCTCGAACCCAAAGGGTCCGCACACTTAAAGTTATGATGACAGTTATATTATGAGTTTATATGTTTTGATGTACCGAAGGTTGTTCGGAGTCCCGGATGTGATCACGGAAATGACGAGGAGTCTCGAAATGGTCGAGACATAAAGATTGATATATTGGACGACTATATTCGGACACCGGAAGTGTTCCGGAGAAGTTTCGGATTAAACCGGAGTGCCGGAGGGTTACCGGAACCCCCCGGGGAAGTATTGGGCCTTAGTGGGCCTTGAGGGGAGAGAGAGGGCAGCAGCCAGGAGGTGGCGCGCCCCCTCCAAGGAGGAGTCCTAGTTGTACTAGGAGAGGGGGGCGCAGCCCCCTTTCCCTCTCCCTCTCCCTCTCTTTCCTTCCCCCCTTCTTTTCCTAGTAGGACTACGAAAGGGGAGTCCAACTCCTACTAGGAGGAGGACTCCCCCTCTCTCCTTGGCGCGCCTAGGGCAGCCGGCCTCCCCCTTGCTCCTTTATATACGGGGGCAGGGGGGCACCTCTATACACACTTGATATACGATATTTTAGCCGTGTGCGGTGCCCCCCTCCACCATATTACACCTCGATAATACCGTTGCGGAGCTTAGGCGAAGCCCTGCGTCGGTGGAACATCATCATCGTCACCACGCCGTCGTGCTGACGAAACTCTCCCTCAACACTCGGCTAGATCGGAGTTCGAGGGACGTCATCGAGCTGAACGTGTGTAGAACTTGGAGGTGCCGTACGTTCGGTACTTGATCGGTCGGATCGTGAAGACGTACGACTACATCAACCGCGTTGTGATAACGCTTCCGCTGTCGGTCTACGAGGGTACGTGGACAACACTCTCCCCTCTCGTTGCTATGCATCACCATGATCTTGCGTGTGCGTAGGAATTTTTTTGAAATTACTACGTTACCCAACAGTGGCATCCGAGCCTGGTTTTATGCGTTGATGCTATGCACGAGTAGAACACAAGTGAGTTGTGGGCGATATAAGTCATACTGCTTACCAGCATGTCATAGTTTGGTTCAGCGGTATTGTGAGATGAAGCGGCCCGGACCGACATTACGCGTACGCTTACGCGAGACTGGTTTCACCGTTGCGAGCACTCGTTGCTTAAAGGTGACTGGAGGGTGTCTGTCTCTCTCACTTTAGTTGAACCGAGTGTGGCTACGCCCGGTCCTTGCGAAGGTTAAAACAGCACCAACTTGACAAACTATCGTTGTGGTTTTGATGCGTAGGTAAGAACAGTTCTTGCTAAGCCCGTAGCAGCCACGTAAAACTTGCAACAACAAAGTAGAGGACGTCTAACTTGTTTTTGCAGGGCATGTTGTGATGTGATATGGTCAAGACATGATGTGATATAATTTGTTGTATGAGATGATCATGTTTTGTAACCGAGTTATCGGCAACTGGCAGGAGCCATATGGTTGTCGCTTTATTGTATGAGATGCAATCGCCATGTAATAGTTTTACTTTATCACTAAGCGGTAGCGATAGTCGTAAAAGCAATAAGTTGGCGAGACGACAAAGATACTACGATGGAGATTAAGGTGTCGCGCCGGTGACGATGGTGATCATGACGGTGCTTCGGAGATGGAGATCACGAGCACGGTGCTTCGGAGATGGAGATCACAAGCACAAGATGATGATGGCCATATCATATCACTTATATTGATTGCATGTGATGTTAATCCTTTATGCATCTTATCTTGCTTTGATTGACGGTAGCATTATAAGATGATCCCTCACTAAAATTTCAAGACAAAAGTGTTCTCCCTGAGTATGCACCGTTGCGAAAGTTCTTCGTGCTGAGACACCACGTGTTAATCGGGTGTGATAGGCTCTACGTTCAAATACAACGGGTGCAAAACAGTTGCACACGCAAAATACTCAGGTTAAACTTGACGAGCCTAGCATATACAGATATGGCCTCGGAACACAGAGACCGAAAGGTCGAGCGTGAATCATATAGTAGATATGATCAACATACTGATGTTCACCATTGAGACTACTCCATCTCACGTGTTAATCAGACATGGTTTAGTTGCTTTGGATCACGTAATCACTTAGATGATTAGAGGGATGTCTATCTAAGTGGGAGTTCTTAAGTAATATGATTAATTGAACTTAAATTTATCATGAACTTAGTACCTGATAGTATCTTGCTTGTCTATGTTAATTGTAGATAAATGGCCCGTGCTGTTGTTCCGTTGAATTTTAATGCGTTCCTTGAGAAAGCTAAGTTGAAAGATGATGGTAGCAATTACACGGACTGGGTCCGTAACTTGAGGATTATCCTCATTGCTGCACAGAAGAATTACGTCCTGGAAGCACCGCTAGGTGCCAGGCCTCCTGCAAGAGCTACGCCAGAAGTTATGAACGTCTGGCAGAGCAAAGCTGATGACTACTCAATAGTTCAGTGTGCCATGCTTTACGGCTTAGAACCGGGTCTTCAACGACGTTTTGAACGTCATGGAGCATATGAGATGTTCCAGGAGTTGAAGTTAATATTTCAAGAAAATGCCCGGATTGAGAGATATGAAGTCTCCAATAAGTTCTATAGCTGCAAGATGGAAGAGAATAGTTCTGTCAGTGAGCATATACTCAGAATGTCTGGGTATAATAATTACTTGATTCAACTGGGAGTTCAACTTCCGGATGATTGCGTCATTGACAGAATTCTGCAATCACTGCCACCAAGCTACAAGAGCTTCGTGATGAACTATAACATGCAAGGGATGGATAAGACAATTCCCGAGCTCTTCGCAATGCTAAAGGCAGCGGAGGTAGAAATCAAAAAGGAGCATCAAGTGTTGATGGTCAGTAAAACCACTAGTTTCAAGAAAAAGGGCAAAGGGAAGAAGAAAGGGAACTTCAAGAAGAACAGCAAGCAAGTTGCTGTTCAGGAGAAGAAATCCAAGTCTGGACCTAAGCCTGAAACTGAGTGCTTATACTATAAGCAGACTGGTCACTGGAAGCGGAACTGCCCCAAGTATTTGGTGGATAAGAAGGATGGCAAGGTTAACAAAGGTATATGTGATATATGTTATTGATGTGTACCTTACTAATACTCGCAGTAGCACCTGGGTATTTGATACTGGTTCTGTTGCTAATATTTGGAACTCGAAACAGGGGCTACGGATTAAGCGAAGATTGGCTAAGGACGAGGTGACGATGCGCGAGGGAAATGGTTCCAAAGTCGATGTGATCGCCGTCGGCACGCTACCTCTACATCTACCTTCGGGATTAGTTTTAGACCTAAATAATTGTTATTTGGTGCCAGCGTTGAGCATGAACATTATATCTGGATCTTGTTTAATGTGAGACGGTTATTCATTTAAATCAGAGAATAATGGTTGTTCT
This sequence comes from Triticum aestivum, assembly GCF_018294505.1. Lineage (NCBI taxonomy): Eukaryota > Viridiplantae > Streptophyta > Magnoliopsida > Poales > Poaceae > Triticum > Triticum aestivum. Next base: position 413,035,261 of record NC_057802.1, on the reverse strand, counting down.
ATTTATATGAATAATATCTTTTATGGTCATGCACCCTTGAAGAGTGGTCTATTTTTAATGAATCTCGATAGTAGTGATACACATATTCATAATGTCGAAGCCAATAGATGCAGAGTTGATAATGATAGTGCAACTTATTTGTGGCACTGCCGTTTGGGTCATATCAGTGTAAAGCGCATGAAGAAACTCCATACTGATGGAATTTTGGAATCACTTGATTTTGAATCACTTGGTACTTGCGAACCGTGCCTCATGGGCAAGATGACCAAAACACCGTTCTCCGGAACTATGGAGAGAGCAACAGATTTGTTGGAAATCATACATACAGATGTATCTGGTCCGATGAATATTGAGGCTCATGGCGGATATCGTTATTTTCTCACCTTCACAGATGATTTGAGCAGATATGGGTATATCTACTTAATGAAACATAAGTCTGAAACATTTGAAAAGTTCAAGGAATTTCAGAGTGAAGTTGAAAATCATCGTAACAAGAAAATAAAATTCCTACGATCTGATCGTGGAGGAGAATATTTGAGTTACGAGTTTGGCCTACATTTGAAAAAATGCGGAATAGTTTCGCAACTCACGCCACCCGGAACACCACAGCGTAATGGTGTGTCCGAACATCGTAATCGTACTTTATTAGATATGGTGCGATCTATGATGTCTCTTTCTGATTTACCGCTATCATTTTGGGGTTATGCTTTAGAGACGGCTGCATTCACTCTAAATAGGACACCATCGAAATCCGTTGAGACGATGCCTTATGAACTATGGTTTGGCAAGAAACCAAAGTTGTCGTATCTTAAAGTTTGGGGTTGCGATGCTTATGTGAAGAAACTTCAACCTGATAAGCTCGAACCTAAATCAGAGAAATGTGTCTTCATAGGATACCCAAAAGAGACTGCTGGGTATACCTTCTATCACAGATCCGAAGGCAAGATATTCGTTGCTAGGAATGGATCCTTTCTAGAGAAGGAGTTTCTCTCGAAAGATGTGAGTGGGAGGAAAGTAGAACTTGATGAGGTAACTGTACCTGCTCCCTTATTGGAAAGTAGATCATCGCAGAAATCAGTTTCTGTGACACCTACACCAAGTAGTGAGGAAGTTAATGATAATGATCATGAAACTTCAGATCAAGTTATTACTGAACTTCGTAGGTCAACTAGATCAAGATCCGCACTAGAGTGGTACGGTAATCCTGTTCTGGAGGTCATGTTACTAGACCATGACGAACCTACGAACTATGAAGAAGCGATGGTGAGCCCAGATTCCGCAAAATGGCTTGAAGCCATGAAATCCGAGATGGGATCCATGTATGAGAACAAAGTATGGACTTTGGTTGACTTGCCCGATGGTCGGCAAGCCATTGAAAACAAATGGATCTTCAAGAAGAAGACTGACGCTGATGGTAATGTTACTGTCTATAAAGCTCGACTTGTTGCGAAAGGTTTTCGACAAGTTCAAGGGATTGACTACGATGAGACTTTCTCACCCGTAGTGATGCTTAAGTTTGTCCGAATCATGTTAGCAATTGCCGCATTTTATGATTATGAAATTTGGCAAATGGATGTCAAAACTGCATTCCTGAATGGATTTCTGGAAGAAGAGTTGTATATGATGCAACCGGAAGGTTTTGTCGATCCAAAGGGAGCTAACAAAGTGTGCAAGCTCTAGCGATCCATTTATGGACTGGTGCAAGCCTCTCGGAGTTGGAATAAACGCTTTGATAGTGTGATCAAAGCATTTGATTTTATACAGACTTTTGGAGAAGCCTGTATTTACAAGAAAGTGAGTGGGAGCTCGATAGCATTTCTGATATTATATGTGGATGACATATTACTGATTGGAAATGATATAGAATTTCTGGATAGCATAAAGGGATACTTGAATAAAAAAATTCAATGAAAGACCTCGGTGAAGCTGCATATATATTAGGCATTAAGATCTATAGAGATAGATCAAGACGCTTAATTGGACTTTCACAAAGCACATACCTTGACAAAGTTTTGAAGAAGTTCAAAATGGATCAAGCAAAGAAAGGGTTCTTGCCTGTACTACAAGGTGTGAGATTGAGTAAGACTCAATGCCCGACCACTGCAGAAGATAGAGAGAAGATGAAAGATGTTCCCTATGCTTCAGCCATAGGCTCTATCATGTATGCAATGCTGTGTACCAGACCTGATGTGTCCCTTGCTATAAGTTTAGCAGGGAGGTACCAAAGTAATCCAGGAGTGGATCACTGGATAGCGGTCAAGAACATCCTGAAATACCTGAAAAGGACTAAGGATATGTTTCTCCTTTATGGAGGTGACAAAGAGCTCATCGTAAGGGGTTACGTTGATGCAAGCTTTGACACTGATCCGGACGATTCAAAATCACAAACCGGATACGTATTTACATTGAACGGTGGAGCTGTCGGTTGGTGCAGTTCTAAGCAAAGTGTCGTGGCGGGATCTACGTGTGAAGTGGAATACATAGCTGCTTCGGAAGCAGCAAATGAAGGAGTCTGGATGAAGGAGTTCATATCCGATCTAGGTGTCATACCTAGTACATTGGGACCAATGAAAATCTTTTGTGACAATACTGGTGCAATTGCCTTAGCAAAGGAATCCAGATTTCACAAGAGAACCAAGCACATCAGAAGACGCTTCAATTCCATCCGGGATTTAGTCCAGGTGGGAGACATAGAAATTTGCAAGATACATACGGATCTGAATGTTGCAGACCCATTGACTAAGCCTCTTCCACGAGCAAAACATGATCAGCACCAAGACTCCATGGGTGTAAGAATCATTACTATGTAATCTAGATTATTGACTCTAGTGCAAGTGGGAGACTGAAGGAAATATGCCCTAGAGGCAATAATAAAGTATTATATATTTCCTTATATCATGATAAATGTTTATTATTCATGCTAGAATTGTATTAACCGGAAACATAATACATGTGTGAATACATAGACAAACAGAGTGTCACTAGTATGCCTCTACTTGACTAGCTCGTTAATCAAAGATGGTTATGTTTCCTAGCCATAGACATGAGTTGTCATTTGATTAACGGGATCACCTCATTAGGAGAATGACGTGATTGACTTGACCCATTCCGTTAGCTTAGCACCCGATCGTTTAGTATGTTGCTATTGCTTTCTTCATGACTTATACATGTTCCTATGACTATGAGATTATGCAACTCCCGTTTACCGGAGGAACACTTTGTGTGCTACCAAACGTCACAATGTAACTGGGTGATTATAAAGGTGCTCTACAGGTGTCTCCAAAGGTACTTGTTGGGTTGGCGTATTTCGAGATTAGGATTTGTCACTCTGATTGTCGGAGAGGTATCTCTGGGCCCACTCGGTAATGCACATCACTATAAGCCTTGCAAGCATTGTGACTAATGAGTTAGTTGTGGGATGATGTATTATGGAACGAGTAAAGAGACTTGCCGGTAACGAGATTGAACTAGGTATCGAGATACCGACGATCGAATCTCGGGCAAGTAACATACCGATGACAAAGGGAACAACGTATGTTGTTATGCGGTCCGACCGATAAAGATCTTCGTAGAATATGTGGGAGCCAATATGGGCATCCAGGTCCCGCTATTGGTTATTGACCGGAGAGGTGTCTCGGTCATGTCTACATAGTTCTCGAACCCAAAGGGTCCGCACGCTTAAAGTTATGATGACAGTTATATTATGAGTTTATATGTTTTGATGTACCAAAGGTTGTTCGGAGTCCCGGATGTGATCACGGACATGACGAGGAGTCTTGAAATGGTCGAGACATAAAGATTGATATATTGGACGACTATATTCGGACACCGGAAGTGTTCCGGAGAAGTTTCGGATAAAACCGGAGTGCCGGAGGGTTACCGGAACCCCCCGGGGAAGTATTGGGCCTTAGTGGGCCTTGAGGGGAGAGAGAGGGCAGCAGCCAGGAGGTGGCGCGCCCCCTCCCAGGAGGAGTCCTAGTTGGACTAGGAGAGGGGGGCGCAGCCCCCTTTCCCTCTCCCTCTCCCTCTCTTTCCTTCCCCCCTTCTTTTCCTAGTAGGACTAGGAAAGGGGAGTCCTACTCCTACTAGGAGGAGGACTACCCCTCTCTCCTTGGCGCGCCTAGGGCAGCCGGCCTCCCCCTTTCTCCTTTATATACGGGGGCAGGGGGCACCTCTATACACACTTGATATACGATATTTTAGCCATGTGCGGTGCCCCCCTCCACCATATTACACCTCGATAATACCGTTGCAGAGCTTAGGCAAAGCCCTGCGTCGGTGGAACATCATCATCGTCACCACGCCGTCGTGCTGACGAAACTCTCCCTCAACACTCGGCTGGATTGGAGTTCGAGGGACGTCATCGAGCTAAACGTGCATAGAACTTGGAGGTGCCGTACGTTCGGTACTTGATCGGTCGGATCGTGAAGACGTACGACTACATCAACCGCGTTGTGATAACGCTTCCGCTGTCGGTCTACGAGGGTACGTGGACAACACTCTCCCCTCTCGTTGCTATGCATCACCATGATCTTGCGTGTGCGTAGGAATTTTTTTGAAATTACTACGTTACCCAACAGGGTCCTCTCTAGTGCTTCCGCGGCCTTGGTCTTTGCTGCCTCGTTTTATGTCCACCCGAAACTCCTCCTACCGGTCATGGCGGAACGACTTGATAGGAAAGACCAGTTTTGTGGGTGATGAGGAGAGAAACTGTGAAGTAATTTTCAAGTGGGTAGTTTTTATAGCCCAGTGCTAAGTCTGGACACATATTAGTTTGATAGGTGTGAACAGATTTGCAATTACTTACTGCGTTGTAGTCTGCAATGTGACGAGAAATAAGGTCAAATTTATTGATGGTTCTGGGCCTACAAAGCCCGGTCTATTGTTCTGGCTCATCGTAAACAGTTCTTTTGGATCAACCGTATGCCATGCATCGGAAGCCCGAAACGTAGGCCTGCATTCTCGGATGTACGTGTACGTGTCTGTCCACTATCACACACGGTCAAGATATCACCATCGTGTCCTATGGATGAGCCATGGCGCTTCCCACGGGGTGCCAAAAGGTTGACCACGTGGTTGCTCGCCCTTGAGGCGGCCGCGGCGCGCCCTGCTCCTCGTTGAAGCGGCCACGGCGCACTCTGCTCGCGTCCGTCCTCGCGTTTTGCTTGCCATTGAGGCGGCCGTGGTGCGCTCCGCTCTGGCATCCCTGCTCGCGCTCTGCTCGCCATTCAGGCAAATTTACAATGGCAACAGTTCCAGTTAATAATTGTCTTACATATTCGAGATAATTTAAAATGCCACATGCGGCAAGGCCCAGAACACTCACGACCTACATATGCATACAATTATAATAAAATATAGGCTAAAAGGCTGAGCTGGCAGCCTTACGATGATGGTCTTCTCGGACTCCATGATCAGCATAGCACCCTTGCGGCTGTTCACTCCAAGTGTCCCGACCCGCCTCTGCCTACGGAGCTGCTGGCGCTGGGAGGCTCTTGGGGCTGCTGGGCCTCTTCTAGAAGATCTTGACATCGTGCAATCGCGTGCATGATATCTCCGCGGAACCGCTCCATTTCCATGTCTCTGGCTTGGTAGCAAATTCCGTCCATCACCTGCATCCTCAAGATATCACGTTGGCGATGTTCTACTTCATTGGGGACGTCAACTGCGCCAAGGATGTGCTCGATCCTGTCCACCACATCATCGGGATCGAGGTTGACACGGCCGCCACGGGCAATGATGAAGCCGCAGGCTGCCTGTGTCTTGACTGAATTGCAGAGGTCCTCTGCCCATTCCTTGCGGGGCATCAGGCTCTCGATGAGCACTAGTGACGGCGGCTCTTTGGGTGGGTCATCGATCATGCCGCTGAGTAGCTCTTCATCTTTTGCATGGTAGATGGCAAACTGCTCATCACACCTCCTATGCAATATGTCGATTGTGCGCCCAAGGACTGTCACGCCGACATCGCTTCCGATGGGCCATGATGCCTGCACCAGCCGATGAAGCTCTTGCTCCCCGACCTGCCCCTGCTCGTTCTCCTTGCCGAAGATGTAACGCAGGTTGGGGTCGACATCGAAGCTTTGGTCGTTGCCTGGCATGCTTGGAATAACTAATGGTAGATGGGTGAGGACTAGATCTGCGCAGAGTGTTGCGACAGTGCGTTGCCGCCTGGGTTATATGCAGCAAGCCATTAGGTAGTGGCGGGAAACTGATGAGGGAAGATGTGTGGATTTTACAATTCACCCCTGTGGACCGCGGGAAGCCTTCGCTGGAGCGCGGGAAGACTAAGTGGAGCACACACGCAAACCCGAATACCGCATGCGGTGCCACGTGTTATTTATCACACACGTGTTAACATAAGGAAATGTATGTGTAACTTACTAATCATCGCACACGAGTACTCGCAGACGCACCGTGTTCAATACTCCTAGCCACCGCAAGCAACTAGTTTGCATTTTTCGAAGTTTTTTGTACGAACAGAATCACAAATGAACTAACTGTAGTAACCGTCTGTGTTATAATTTCTCATCGCAAACAGTTCATCCGAGTGGGCTGTTTGCTGCGTATCACACACATCTTGTTTACACAAATCGTTTGTGTTCTTTTGGCTCATCGCAAACTGTTCATCTATGTGTACTGTATGCCGCGTATCACAGACATCTTGTTAAGTTGATCCATTTCTGTTCTCTTCCCTAATCGAAAACAGTTCATCCGAGTGAACCGTATGCCGTATATCACACACACCTTGATCTGGCTGACCGTTTCTGTTGCATTCCCTAATAGCACACAGTTCATCAGAGCGAACTATATGCCGTATATCGCATCATGGCTAAGCTATACTAATGTGCGTAAAGCTCCATGTTAGCTTTTTCCGTTTTCTTTTACTTTCTAGGTGTTGCGTACGCAACCTGGCTATTTCCATGTCCGTGATACAGCAGACTGTTCGGCCACGCACTGTGGCACGTTATGAATTCACAGTCGCTTCACCCGCTATCCAAATAAAATCACTGCGGTCGCCATCCGGAGTGTTTCAGGCTGTCGTCATCGCTCTAGTCCGCAGCATGGTGTGGTCACCGCTGTCATGTCGTCAAACTAAATTTGGCGCTCAGACCATGTTTCTCAAATTACTTATTTTATACCATTTTCTCTCTTTGGCTTCCGCTACTTGGTGTATACAGGATAATCAGCTACGATCGTGTTATGCTGGGCAAGCCGATGCAGTGTCGGCCAGATAGTGTCATCGCCCAATTGGGTCAACCTTTTCTCCCCATAATAAATTTCGGAGGCATCACACGGGACTTTGGCGTCACCCTGCCGACCTACTTTGTCTCCTCGGACAGACCGGGGGCTTCACATCTCCACAGCGGTCGTGCTGTGTCGCCACTTCGGAGTACCGAGCTCTTCCCTCGGTCACTTCGGGGCCGGATTTGGGGTTGGGACCTTGACCCGCTGCAAGCTCGGACACCTCGGGCTTGGGGGTCGGGACCTCGGCCATGCCAAGGACTGTGAACCTTGTCGGATCTGTCACAGATCAATGGGCGTCTTCGTCCCACCGCAAGCCCGAATCGCGTCATCAACACCGAGCACATTAACCAGCTAAGTCGCTTTCATGCTCAAAAACTTTCAGTTTTAAATTTTCTTCAGCTCGACCAAGCATTATACTTTTTTGGAGAAAAGTTGTTTGTGAAAAACTTCTTGTCAAAACTTTGTTTGTGACACACAAATTTAAATACCCCGTTTACTTGGGGGCTTCCTTTATGAAGCCTTTCCTCTTGCATATGATTATACTTGTATGGCTTCGTTCCTTGTTCATGTATTATGCCACAATATGCACCATGTTGACTTAAGTGTTCCACAAGCTGGGTTGCCTTGCTCCTGTGTTTACCCCTACGTTCCCGATTGTTCGGCTAGGGAGTAAAGGGAGCACCTCTGCGATTGTCACAATCGGGTCATCCGAGCTCGGACCTCAGACTGGGTGAAGCCGAAAGCTAGTGCTCTTATTGTTTTCAATCATGGTCGGCACACAACGGAACTCATGAGTACAAAAAATCTATTACACAAGTCTCATAGTAACAATGAGCAACCGAAAAAAGGTATCAGTGGGGGTACTATTTTCTTCGAAGATGCTTCTTACACTTCGTTAGTAATATAGCATAAGTTCCCTGAGCGCACTTTGTCTGTTATAGCCTTATGGCCTGATTGCCTGGTTATCGGAAACATCGTCGATATTCTCGACAGATGGAGTACATAACACTTTTCGGCCTTTGACCGAAGAGGGAGAAGCCAATGGTTGGTTAAGACACGTTTAAAGTTCGGGTGAACATAGATATGATATAAGTACTTCGGTACATAGAATCATTATACATAAAACTCTTTTACCCAAGTCACTTGGGGGCTCTTAAATTCATACAAGCCGTTCTATAATAAGTGTCTTCTTCTTAGTCATTGCAAAGTCTTTTTCTATCACTCCTTTTTTGACGCGAGTGTGTGGTCAATAGCCGCGGAGCCTAATTTCTCTCTCAAAGCCGCTAGAGTTCAGTTTTCTAAACTGGCCTAACGAGAAGCACTCCGCCTTCGGGATAGGAGGTTGACGTCGTAGGCTGACCCGCTTGAAGTCTTGAGATAGGATGCGTCATGTTAAACCACGACAGAAGCAGATTTTTTTCCTAAGACCAATTTTTGGATTGGCACCAAACACTTGATCTAGTTCGGACGTCAAGTTTTTACTGAAGTTTTTTGGTTTTCCAAGACTATGGCACTTTTAAACTATTTGTGTGTTTCCAGCATAAGTCTCGCAGTGCAACGCCGGACACCTTTAGAGATTTGGCAAAAACATTCTCGGATATTGCTATATATGCATCGGTTTCAAATTGTGTCTTTGGTCAATAGTTGGGTTGCCCGGCTCCTATGCTTGCATCCTACGTTCCACTTTGTTCGGCTAGGTGCACAAAGGGAGAACCACTGCGATTGTGCTTCCAGCTAACATGGTCAAGCGCCTCAGTGGAGAAAGCCGAAAACTGACTGTCACAAGAAGCGTAAACTGGTCAGCGATCCAATGACTGTATTAAACTATAAGATCGATAGAGGTCACCCCGTATTAAAAGACGGTCCATTCATAACATTGGCTGAAGTGTTTACGGCTTGACCTCGACTGTCGCCGAACACTAACCGGGGGCTAGTAAATGGCCTCCCAACTTTAAGCTCCTATGACTAAGAGAAAGTTCTAAAGCCTGCATATCTGATTGCCTTGTTTCCGCCAACACAACCGCCTTCGGGCACCGAGACGTCAGCTAAGGGTTGTTTTCTTATTGCGAAAACACCCCGCATAGCATCTACAAGGGGGTGGAAGTCACGATGGGCCACTTTCAACTGATAGACAGTCGCAACGGGGTCAAAATAAACATATCATCGGTGTTTGTATTTAATATACGAGGGCCGCCTTCCGTAATCATCGTTATAAAGCCATACATATGCATTAATTTGACTGGGTTGCCTGGCTCCTGTGCTTACCCCTACATTCCCGATTGTTTGGCTAGGCGGTAAAGGGACCACCTCTGTGATTGTTACTACCGGGTCATCCGAGTTACTACCTCAGACTGGGTGAAGCCGAAAGCTAAACTTAAAGGATCACATTGGTCGGCAACAACGGAAGTGCAAATTTTGGTTCATTAATACCATAGAGTTCAGGAACTTTCCCCGAACTAAATCCTCAATGTTTTCCTCCCAGATTGATCGGAGCTGAGGTTTCATGATCATGATAAGCATGACGACCCAAAGAAAGGAACTGATAGCGGGACTATTTTCTTTGGAAGATGCTTCTTATGTTAAAAAGTAATATAACATATCTCTCCGCGTACCTTTGTTTATAAAACCTTATGGCCGGATTGCCTTGTTTGCTGTAAATCTTTGCCCTCATAAAGGCTTTATAAAGTAGGACAAACACTCCTCAGCTGCTGGCCGAGGAGGTTGAAGCCGATCATCGGTCAACAAAGTTTTGTACAATGCGGATCCGAGCATTTATGATATAGAGTACTTGGATACATAGAATCATTACACATAATTTGTGATTTTACTCCGGATATCGACCCTTAATCCGGCCTCCCGTGCCTGCATTAAGGCTCGGGGGCTACTAGGCTTCGGGCTTATCATTTACTAATATTAAAGGGGCACATTGATCCCCTGATCTGGTGTTGCCACCCGACCCGTGTCTCGGGGGCTACTGCATTACCTATTCAATGCAGAAAATTCAAAGTGCTCCGTGTTCGGCTTGACCGAACTATGGGCAAACGCGACTTCGGACAACAATAGGTACCATCTGGACCTATGCGGCATCAAGCTAACATATTACGGCGACTTCTCAAAACCCTCTCTCAAGGGCCCGTCCGCCGATCACTATCTCCTCTAAAGTGCATCTCGGATTTTTAGGCCGACACACACCTTGAGGGCTACTGGCTACATATGTCGTCAGTAAGTAAATCACATCAATTGGAAATAAAATCCACAAACAATCAGCCCAAGCCCAAGGTGGTGCGTCACCTTGGAAGCAGTCCGGCATAAATCTCGGATGCAAGTGGCTGGCTCTATAGAGGGCATTTCCAGCACTAAGCTCGACTAACCTCCTTCAAACTTCCTCAAGCCAAGGTGATCTATGACACCTCAGATATAGTCCGGCGTTGGAGCTCAGATATAGTCCGGCGTGGGAGCACGGATACAGTCCGGCGTTGGTGCTCGGCTGCAAAGGATACCTCGAATGCAGTCCGGTGTTGGAGCTCGGATGCAAGAGGACACCGCCGCACGGGAACAACTTCAAACCCGAGGCGTGACATAAAAATAACAAGGCATTGATAAAGGCCGATAACTTAAAGGGGGCTCCTCAGTTACCCGACGTGTAAACTCTTTCGATTTACTTCGGTGATCCTCAAGATCAAAGATGAGAAGATTTGTTGAACCAGTTTTCAAGACCGACGACCGAAGATGAAGAATAGTTCGGAGGAATCGAGGAGCGTCCCCAACTTGAAGACCGGTTCAGGGGGCTACTGACGGTGTCCTGGACTAGGGGGTACTCACCACGTCGTCTCCCGACCAGCTGGATCAGGCCGAGGACCCCCATGGCGGTTCACTATTGGGCCAGTTCGGACAGCCCATGCCGCATACAAGGAAGACTCCACAAGACTTGGCGCCCAAGCCAAGGACTCTCCTAAACTCTAGGCCTCTGGTGCATTATATAAACCAAGGCCAGGCGAGTCAGTAGACAATCTCATACTCATTACTACAATCTCGTGGTAGATACATGTACTCTGTACTACACCCCATATGAATACAATCAAAAGCAACATGTAGGGTATTATCTCTTCAAGAGAGCCAGAAGCTGGGTAAAATCCCGCGTTCATGTTACATCGCACCAAGACGCCTAGCTTAGGACCCCTACTACAAGATACGCCGGATATAGAACCAACAGCCACCACGAGCTGAGATACATTTCGGCCTGCTACTGACCAGTGGGTTATTTGGCACAATCATGGCCCAATCTCACTTTCGGCCTATTAAAGGCCCATGTTATTTATGGGCTCAAGATATTTACCCATGTTAATGGCCTATTGTTTATGAGGGCCCAAATTATGTTTAGGCCTGTTAAAGGCCCACTAGGGCACATGCCTACCAAAAATATGAAAGATTATGCTGATTTAGGCCCAGATTTTTTTAGTGGGATGTCGGTGTCAAAACCAGCGAATGTCGGGTAGGGGGTCCCGAACTGTGCGCCTAAGGCGGATGGTAACAGGAGGCGGGGGACACAATGTTTACCGAGGTTTGGGCCCTCTAGATGGAGGTAATACCCTACTTCCTGCTTGATTGATCTTGATGATACGAGTATTACAAGAGTTGATCTACCACGAGATCGTAGAGGCTAAACCCTAGAAGCTAGCCTATGGTTATGATTGTTGTTGTCCTACGGACTAAACCCTCTGGTTTATATAGACACCGGAGGGGGCTAGGGTTATACGGAGTCGGTTACAAGGGTCTACATATCCGAATTGCCAAGCTTGCCTTCCACGCAAAGGAGAGTCCCATCCGGACACGGGACGAAGTCTTCAATCTTGTATCTTCATAGTCCAACAGTCCGGCAGAAGTACATAGTCCGGCTGTCCGAGGACCCCCTAATCCAGGACTCCCTCAGTAGCCCCCGAACCAGGCTTCAATGACGATGAGTCCGGCGCGCAAATTGTCTTCGGCATTGCAAGGCGGGTTCTTCTCCAAATTCTGAGTACCTGTTGAGTAGTGTCCGGCTTCCCATAGATGTTGCGATCCTTGGCTTCCGTGCCTAGTCATGGCTATCTTCCACGTGTCGAGCGAATGCGAGAAGCCGAGGCATTTTTACACTTGCCACCCTAACCATGTGAGTAAATCGTCTATTTAAGGGGCCGGGGATCCTCAGATCCAGATCACACCATCCTCCCTCAGCGAGTATCCATCGGAGCGCGTCCGAAAAAATCCATCCCATCATGGCCGGCCATCGCAGCTCCTCCTCTCGCTCCCGTAGCCCTAAGCCAGGCAATTGGAAGAAGTGTTCCGTCTCCCACAGACAGTTAGTAGAGTTACAGACCCAGGGGTTCCTCCCTCCCGGGTATATGGTCCCCGTCCGAGCCGGACTAGCCACTTACAATGGCGGGGAGCAAGCGGAGAGCCTTCCAAATCCATCTATGGGGGAGCGGGTATGCCTTGTCCCTTACTTATTAAGGGGGCTTGGATTTCCAATCCATCCGTTCCTCCGCGGGCTCCTGGAGTTCTACGGCCTCCAGCTGCATAATTTTACTCCCGCCTCCATATTACACATCGCTGGCTATGTCGCCCTTTGCGAGCTGTTTTTGGGCTGCGAAGCTCATTTCGAGCTATGGAAGAGGCTATTCTGCCTCGTACCCCGTACACAGGAGGGGTCAATATATCAAGTGGGCGGAGCCAAGATATGGCGTGTCGCCGGGACCGGATACCTGTCCGGTACTCCGAAGAAGACATCTGAAGACTGTCCTTTGGAGTGGTTTTATATGGAGGACGTCCCCCTTCCGGACCCTATTCGGGTGGGCCTTCCTGAGTTTAATAACGCCCCTTTGAAGAAACACCGGAACTGGCACCCTCGGAGCCCCCAGGAGGAAGACAATAGAGAGGTCCTTTACCTGATGGGCCGGATACAAACGCTGGCCAAATCCGGATTGACAATAATCGAGGTTATGTCAATATGTATAATGCGGGGGGTGCAGCCACTTCAATATCGGGGACAACCCATGTGGCACTTCAATGGAGAAGACGATGCCACCCGCTGCGGTCATAAAGGTCCGGACTCCGTCGCTGCTCTAGCGAAAATAATGTCCGATTTATATAAAGGGGAGGAAGAGGAGTTCATCCGCATAAAGCCACGGGATGGATTCTCCATGTACAACCCCCCAAACTGGGTGAGCTGCTACTTTTTACTCCAGACCTTTCCACATTCTTTGTCATAAATATTTACCTTGCTATTTCATAGCAGGAACTGCGAAAAGCTGTGAGGGAGGTCCACAGCCCGTCCCCACAACCAGAGGACCCTGACCGGGCCCTCGACCCTGGACTCGAAGAAGATCCGGATAAATTTGTGGAGCTCATCGACAGGACATTCTATCAGTTAAGCTGTGACAGTGTCTTGGTGGCCATCATAGCCGATTATCCCGGACTGCTCCCTGCATCGCATGTAAGTAAAACCAGAGTCCCAACTTCCGAGAAGGATCCCGCTTTTTGCACTTCTCCTACCGCACACATTTGGTGTCTTACAGGGAAGGCCCTCGGGATGCCATGCCGAACCCGCAGTGACTCACCAACAAGGGGCACCGAAACCGGGTATGCTTAAAAGGAAGGCGGTCCGGACTGAGACGCCGTCACAGAGGTATGGAAAAGGACCCTGCCCCATGGTTATCGTCTTTAAAATATAATAATGTCCATGGTTCCTGGCAGAAAAAATGCTCGCCGGACTATATCCGGGGAGCCTGTCGGCCACGCCTCCACCAGCCGGGCTCCAGAGCCAGACTTAGAGGCAGACGCTAACATGGGGCCAACGTCGGATGTTCCTCCTATAGAGGATGTGGATAGGCTGTCCGCTACGAATTCCGAAATGGAGAGTGCCATGAATCACCGGGTCGCCGGGCCGTACTCCGCGACACTTGTTTCTCTCAAGAGGCGTTCGATGCCTTCAACTCAGGAGATGCGTACATTCGAACTGCTCAAAATGGTCTTGCCAGAGCTACGAACCAGTATGTAAAGGATATACGGGTAAGAAGATCTGATAAGTATGTATATCAGTAGCCCCTGAGACTTGAAACAGTTGACACAACTGATTTAAGGATCATTATTTGTGTAGGTTCTTATGGAGAAGAATACCCAGTTGTCTCAAGAGCTGGAGCAGTGCAAAGCCCAGCTACGGGCCGCAATTGCCGCAATGAAGGAGTCCGAGAAGGCCCCATCTGGTAACACTTGTTTCTATCGAAAAGAATGACATGTACCGATTAGTGTGCGGCATGTATGCAAATCTAACAATAGATTCTGCAGATGATCCCGAAATTAATCTGGAGGTCGTGCGGGGGGATGAGCAACATGCTCAATGACAGTTAAAGGCTGGCGAGCGCGTTCTTAAGAAGGTTAGGTAGGAGAAAAACGATCTCCAAGATGCCAATATCCGGCTGAGTGTTGAACTAAAAGATGTTCGGGCCCAGCTTGCTGACTCCGTAAAGGAGAATAAGAGGCTTCGACGCGGCATTTTTAGTAAGTGCTTGAACGAACTTTTATAGAGTTCGGCGAAGAAACCGACTAACAGAGTTATATCTGTAGGTATGCTGACGGGTCGTCCCGCAGAAGAGATGCCCGGGTCTGCAGGTGATCTTCTGCCCAAGCTCTCACAACTGCACGAACAAGTTCGGCAGGTGATGCAGGGCATTGCCCAGGCCTTGTGGACATCCGCCTGCCTGCCAGGAGGCATGGGGGAGCTCGGAGAGATGCTCAAGGGAGCGCGGCGGCGCTTCCGATTATGGAAGATATCTGCCTGCCGACAAGGTGCGAGGGAAGCCTGGGCCATGGTGAAGACTCGATATACCAAGGCTGACCTGAACCATATGGCCGAAGTCGGACCTGTGGGGTCTGATGGGAAAGAAATCCCCGCCAGTTTGGTGTATGACCAGGTGAAATTAGCCGCAAAGTATTCCCAACAGATTGTAGGCTAGACAGCCTGTTGGATGGTATAGAAGAAGAATTTAGTCAGTCTAAGTGACCGTGTACTTCGATTGACATATATTGTCCCTAGCCGGATTGTAAATCATTTGTCATGGCGGACCTTTTCGCTTCGACCTCCGGACCCGACAGTCCGGAGTGTATCCGAATACCCGCTCAGTTATGTAAAAACTGGGGTACTCGTGGAAACCAGGCGTAGGGGTCATAAGTGCTTGAACAGACAATTACCCAACTAGCTATGTTATATTACATGGATAGTAAGAAACATCTTCCAGGGAGAATAGTTCCGTTAAGGGTTCCTTTCCCTCGGTACGCATGCATTAATGTGCATGTCCGAACTGCGAAAGGAGACGCGGGATATAAACATCTGGGGGCATGTATTACAAGAAATAAAAGTCATCTTTTGTTCACCGACCGAATATTCCCTTAAGAACGCTAGCTTTCGGCTTCACCCAGTCTGAGGTACACATCCGGCTGAACCGGCAGTAAAAATCGCAGAGGTGCTCCCCTTATGCCCTAGCCGAATTAACGGGAACGTAGGGCATAAACACAAGAGCCAGGCAACCCAGCTTGGCCAAAACTTAAGTCATATCGATGCATATAATGGCGAAGAAAAGGTACATGTGGAAAAGTAACACATGTGCGGGGGGCATAGAGCCCGGAACATAATTATATTAAGCTTCTGTATAAGAAGCCCCCAGGTATAATGAGCACGCCTAGCGCGTCAAGATTGTGTAGTCAAGACACATTTTAACCTTGTAAGGCTGTGAAGAAAAAAGGGAAGAAAGAAAGAAAGAAAAGACAGATAGCTGATATATAAAAAATTGACGGAGGTAAGGAGACGAACACATAGTCCGGAACTAGGCGTGGAACCTTCGGAGTCTGGCTGCGTTCCATGGGTTTGGCTCGAGTCTATTGTCCGATGCATCCCGCAGACGGTACGCTCCACCGGTCAGAACTTGGTTGATAACGAAGGGACCTTCCCATTTGGGCTCGAGTTTGTTCTTTTACTTCTCTGGTAGGCGTAGAACTAGTTCGCCAACATTATAAGTTTTGGCTCGTACTTCTCTGCTTTGATACCGTCGAGCCTGTTGCTGATAGAATGCGGAGCGGGCTTTTGCCACGTCACGCTCCTCCTCCAGGGCGTCCAAACTGTCCTGCCGATCAAGCTCGGCTTCTTTCTCTTCGTACATGCGCACTCGAGGTGAGTCATGAATGATGTCGCAGGGCAGTACCGCCTCTGCGCCGTACACCATGAAAAACGGTGTCTATCCGGTAGTGCGATTCGGCGTGGTCTGCAGCCCCCATAGTACGGAGTCGAGCTCCTCTACCCAGTGTGTATCTGATTCCTTTAATGATTGCACTAATCTGGTTTAATGCCCCTCATGATAAGACCATTTGCCCGTTCGAATTGACCGTTTGTTTGGGGGTGATAGACGGAGGCATAAACGAGCTTAATGCCCATGTTGCTGCACCAAGTTTTTACCTCGTCGGCTGTAAAGTTCAAGCCGTTATCGGTGATGATGCTATGGGGGACGCCGTAACGGTGTACAACCCCGGATATGAAGTCTATCACTGGTCCGGATTCGGCCGTTTTAACTGGTTTGGCTTCTATCCATTTGGTGAATTTATCCACCATGACCAATAGGTATTTTTTCTTATGGCTTCCCCCTTTAAGGGGTCTGACTATATCAAGCCCCCAGACCGCAAAGGGCCAAGTAATGGGGATTGTTTGGAGAGGGTAGGTGGCATATGGCTCTGGTTTGCAAAAAGCTAGCAACCGACGCAACTTTGAACGAGGTCCTGTGCGTCTGCTTGGGCCGTCGGCCAGTAAAAACCTGTTCGGAAGGCCTTGCTTACAAGGGCCCGGGCTGCGGCGTGATGGCCACCAAGTCCAGCATGAATTTCTGCCAATAGTTTCCGTCCTTCCTCTTCGGAGATGCACCTTTGAAGTACTTCGGTAGTGCTTTTCTTATAAAGCTCTCCCTCGTGGACCTTGTAGGCTTTAGACCGCCACACAATGCAACTTGCCTCGTTTGGGTCCTCGGGGAGTTCTTGCCTAGTTAGGTAAGCCTAGAAGGGTTCTGTCCACGAGGCGATGACGGCCATAATCACGTGGGCCGAAGGTGTTATTTCGGTGGCCGAGCCTCCGATTACGTCAGAGTGTTCGGGATCTGGCGTTGTGGCCGGGTCTGGACTATTGTTGCCGGTCTCTCCTTCCCATACCACGGATGGCTTAAACAGCCTTTCCAAGAAGATATTAGGTGGGACAGGGTCGCGCTTAGCGCCGATGCGGGCGAGGATATCCGCCGCCTGATTGTTTTCCCGGACCACATGGTGGAATTCAAGCCCCTCGAACCGAGCTGTCATCTTGAGGATGGCGTTGCGGTAAGCCGCCATTTTCGGATCCTTGGCGTCAAAGTCTCCATTTATTTGAGATATTGCGAGGTTCGAATCCCCACACACCTCTAGGCGTTGAATGCCCATGGAGACTACCATCCGGAGACCATGTAACAGGGCCTCATATTCTGCTGCGTTGTTGGAGTCTGTGTATAGTATTTGGAGTACGTATTGGACTGTATCTCCGGTGGGGGATGTCAGGACGACACCAGCCCCCAGACCAGCCAGCATTTTAGAGCCGTCAAAATGCATGATCCAATTGGAGTACGCGCCGTACTCTTTAGGGAGTTCGGCTTCTGTCCATTCGGCGACGAAATCAGCCAGTCCTTGTGACTTAATGGCTCGCCGTGGTTTGTATATTATGTCAACGGGAGGAGCTCAATAGCCCATTTGGCAATCCGGCCCGTGGCATCGCGGTTGTTTATTATGTCATTGAGTGGTACTTCATAGGCCACCGTAATTGAACACTCTTGAAAGTAGTGTCGTAGTTTCCGGGATGCCATGAAGACCGCGTATGCTATCTTTTTATAATGTGGGTACCGTTATTTGCATGGAGTGAGGACAGTTGATACATAGTATACCGGCTTTTGAAGTGGGAACTTATGTCCGTCCGTCTCTCGTTCGACGACGAGCACTACGCTTACAACTTGGTGTGTTGTCGCTATATATAACAGCATTGGTTCGCCGACATTTGGCGCGGCCAAGATTGGGTTGGTGGCCAACACGGCTTTTATTTCTTCCAATCCGGCCGTGGCCACATCCGTCCACTCGAAGTGTTTGGTGCGTCGAAGAAGGCGATAAAGAGGTAGTGCCTTTTCTCCTAATCGGGAAATAAAGCGGCTTAAGGCAGCCTAACATCCAGTTAGTTTCTAGATTTGCTTGAGATCTGTTGGGATAGCCAACTGTGACAGAGCTCTGATTTTAGCTGGATTTGCTTCAATTCCTCTGTTGGAGACGATGAAGCCTAAGAGCTTTCCGGCGGGCACGCCGAAGACGCATTTTTCCGGATTGAGCTTGATGTCGTATGTTTGGAGATTGTCGAACGTGAGCCTCAAGTCGTCTATTAAGGATTCGACGTGTCTGGTTTTAATGACCACATCGTCTACGTATGCCTCCACTGTTTTGCCGATCTGTGTTTCCAAGCTTGTCTGAATCATGCGTTGATAGGTTGCACCGGCATTTTTGAGCCCGAAAGGCATGGTGTTAAAACAGAAGGGGCCGTATGGGGTGATAAATGCTGTTGCGGCTGATCGGACTCCGCCATCTTAATTTGATGGTATCCGCAGTATGCGTCGAGGAAACACAATGAATCATGTCCTACAGTAGCGTCGATAATTTGGTCGATGCGGGGGAGGGGGAAGGGATCCTTGGGGCAAGCCTTGTTAAGGTCCTTGAAATCGACACATAGGTGCCAGGATTTGTCCTTCTTTGGTACCATCACCAGGTTTGCTAGCCAGTCCGGATGTTTTATTTCTCCGATGAATCCGGCCTCAAGTAACTTGGCTAGCTCCTCTCCCATGGCTTGTCACTTAGGCTCGGAGAAACGCCGGAGAGTCTGCTTGACCGGCTTGAACCCCTTTAGAATGTTAAGGCTGTGCTCGGCCAGCCCGCGTGGGATTCCTGGCATGTCTGAAGGATGCCACGCAAATATGTCCCAATTTTCGCGCAAGAACTCCCTCAATGCGACGTCAGTTGTGGAGTCCAGTTGTGCCCCAATGGATGCTGTTTTTGTGGGGTCCGTTGGGTGGACCTGGAATTTGACTATTTCGTCCGCTAGTTTAAAAGAGGTGGACTTGGGTCTTTTGTCGAGAATCACGTCGTCCCTGTCCACTTTGGAGCGCAGCGCAGTTAGTTCTTCGATCATGAGGCCTTCGGATAACGCTTGGAGGGCTAGTGCGGCGGTTTTATTTTCGGCGCGAAGTGCTATGTCCGGATCACTAGCTAGAGTGATGATTCCATTGGGCCCGGGCATTTTGAGCTTCATGTACCCGTAATGGGGTATAGCTTGGAAGATCGTGAATGCCTCTCGCCCTAAAAGGGTGTGGTATCCGCTACTAAATGGGGCCACCTGGAATGTGATTTCCTCGGACCTATAATTCTCCGGCGTGCCAAATACCACATCTAGTGTGATTTTTCCCGCACATCGTGCCTCCCGACTAGGGATGATTCCTCTGAAGGTCGTGCTGCTTTGCTTAATGCAGCTCTTGTCTATTTCCATTTTGTTAAGTGTCTCCTCGTAGATGAGGTTTAATCCGCTGCCACCGTCCATGAGCACTTTAGTAAGCCGGAAGCCGTCCACAATTGGACTAAGGACCAAGGCGGCTGGTGCTCGGTTTGTTCGGAGTTGAGGTTCATCACTGGCATTGAAGGTTATAGCCATGTCATTCCAAGGATTTATTGCCGCGATGTGGCAGACTTCGGCAAGGCTGCGGAGTGCTCGCTTGCGCCTATTGTTTGAGGCGAAGGTCTCGAAGACTGTCAATACTGTATTGTTTTTTTCCACGGGATGGTGCTCTGCGGTATTGTTGATGAGGAGCTCCTCACCACTCTTGGCCACCTGCCGGAGTATCAAACATGCTCTAAGGCTGTGTGTTGGCATGGTATCCGGTGTGCTGTGAATTTTGCATGGCCCATTGAGCCATCCCTCCAATATAGTTCCACGCCCTGTAGTGGGCTTTGGTTTCTTTGTGATTGGATCGGGTGACTTACGAGAGTATACCCTTTTAGTTCGGATGGGGGATCTAGTGAGAGCCGGGGGATCCCAGAATTTTGCTTGGGTTTACCAGGCGCTTTCCATCGCACAGTACTTCCGTACTATGGCCGCCAAGTCAGCAAAGTGTGTTATGTCATGGCAACTTATGGCGTTGAGGATTCCCTTGTCCGTGCAATTTTTGCAAAAGTATGAAATTGCATCTTCCTCGCGACAGTCCTTGACCTTGTTCATTACAAGGAGGAATCTGGCCCAATAGTGATGTACTATCTCTTGGGGCTCTTGTCTAATGTGGGAAAGATCACTTATGTCTGGGTGGGTGGGTAGATTTATGTCCAAACCCTGACCCGATTTGGAACCCAGGGGCGGAGGAGCTTCCGAGCTTGGAAGTTCGGGCTCCGGGATGTTGCCCAATAGTTCTGGCCCGTGCCTGATTCTAAGTTCGAAGCTTGGGCCATGTCCTCCCGTAGACGGGTATCCGGCTCGGAGAGCTCGGGAATCCAGACATAGTTCGTCCTCAAAATAGAGGAAGAATCGCTACATTGCTCCTCCACCACCGCTATCTGATGGGTGACCGGCGGAGAGTTAATCTCCCTTTGGCCGGGTTTGAGCCCGATCCGATCATAGTCTGTAGCGACTCCCAGGGCGGCGATGCGATCCAAGAGCTCGTTCAAAGAAGAGAGCTCCATTGGGTCCATCTGCTTGGCGAATTCCGAGCCGACGTGGAGGCTGTTTTTGATGACCTGAGAAGTCATCGTCGGCGCGACGGCCGAACGAGCGGTCATGACAAAGCCACCTAGTCGAAGAGTTTGGCCTACAGCCAGGGCTCCCCCAGAGGTAATGCTGTCCTTGACGACAAGGCGAGCCATCCAGCCTTATCGTGACGTCACAGTGGAACTCTCAATGAAAGCACCAATGTCGGTGTCAAAACTGGTGGATCTCGGGTAGGGGGTCCCAAACTGTGCGTCTAAGGCGGATGGTAATAGGAGGCGGGGGACACAATGTTTACCCAGGTTCGGGCCCACTCAATGGAGGTAATACCCTACTTCTTGCTTGATTGATCTTGATGATATGAGTATTACAAGACTTGATCTACCACGAGATCGTAGAGGCTAAACCCTAGAAGCTAGCCTATGGTTATGATTGTTGTTGTCCTACGGACTAAACCCTCCGGTTTATATAGACACCGGAGGGGGCTAGGGTTACACAGAGTCAGTTACAAGGGAGGAGATCTACATATCCGAATTGCCAAGCTTGCCTTCCACCCAAAGGAGAGTCCCATCTGGACACGGGACGAAGTCTTCAATCTTGTATCTTCATAGTCCAACAGTCCGGCAGAAGTACATAGTTCGGCTGTCCGAGGACCCCCTAATCCAGGACTCCCTCATGGGCTACATGCAAATTATGGCCCATAATCGTTTTTAGCCCAATTGGAATGGGCCTAAGGAATGTTGGCACGTTGGGCTCCTATGAAGCTTTCAGCCGAATACATTACTAAGATAAACCTACACTATACAAAAATAGCACCGTAATTTCTACAGCCTTTGACAACATGATAAATGTTGTATCACAACAAAATAAATTCCAACCATACAACAAAAAGGCCTATTGGCATAAAGTTTACAGTCCTTGCAGATAAAAGCACCATTAGATGTATAGAAGCACAGATCATTTGACCTGAGTGCTAATGTTTCAGGCTGTAAAATCTGATGGAGCAGCATGATCTTCCCCTTTTTTCCGCCATTGCTCTTGAACAACAAAGCAAATGTCTGATAGTCTGGTTTCAAAACCATTCATATCTTGATGACATTTGTCAACCACTATTCTTGTTTCCGAAACGACGTCCATTAGGGATTGGACTTGTATATGGAGCACAGATATATCACTCTGTCTAGCCGGAAGATTTTGTCCAGTAGGCAATTTTGACGTGGTTACCTTGACAACCAACCTAGAATTACGCAGGAAGGTGATTTTTGCATTGTTAGTGGAGAGATACCGACGCACTGCAGCAAGAGGTGACATTGTGCCTGTGGTAGCCTCGTCACCTTTAGGTGGTTGTGGCTATTCTATCATTTGTTCCATAGCTTGCTGAAAGTTTAAACTTGTAGACTAGTGTACCAGATAAGTTACTAATGAGCCAAAAACAAACAAAGTAGGTTTCACGTTTATACATAACTTATTTTGGTGAACTACTCTTATACATTAGCATGCATTGTAGTGCCAACTACATAATAAAATCACTTTCGGAACATATGTCCATGTAGCATGCCTACTATATTGTCTATTTACTCACATTCGTTGACATGTAAGGATAAAGAGACATGGTTTAAAGTGGGATGAACATAGTATGACATCATTCATATCATTGGCAAACAGATATAAAACAAATAGGCTATTGTATCATTGTGTGGGCACATGAACATCACAACTACATTACAGATCAAGACCAAAAGAATATCCTTCATCTCTTTTAAACTGTGTAAGGTGAAATGATACGTTAAGACAACTGTGTATAAAAGTGAACAGAGCAACTGAGATTGGCTGCAAACCAAGCAGTTAAATGAACATGTCATAGTAACAAGCAGTTCAAAGGCAGGAGGAGTAAGAACTTACAACAGCGGCTTGAACTGGTGTGCTCATTCCCTTCATCTTGCTGGTGTGGCAATCGATCCTTGAAGATTTGCACTGCATTCGGTTCAGGTTCTTTTTGGTCCGCACGAGCTTTCCTCTATATTTGGACAAGTCAATATAGATACGATAATATGGCACAGAAAAAAGAAGGAAGTAGCAGCTATTTACAAGAGCCTCGCAGTGTGCAATATAGCTATGAGATCATCTTGTCTGTTGGAATTTCACTTTAGAACGGTTGGTCTTGTTCTTCAAACAGTTAGCCTAGAAGAAGATACACTTGTAAGGCACATACGTAAATACAAGTTCAATATGTGATCTGATCAAATACATATACCCTACCTGATACTTTGGATCAGACTAGTGCTTAATAAGGGTTGTCGAGTCTTCATCTGTAATATATTCCATTGGAGATGTTTGGGCGATTTCATTGTTAGCCTTGCCTTCAAAGTGAGTTTTCTAAGGTGATACCGATACTGTCGCAGAGCAGACAGAAAAACATGAGTGCATGCTTGTTTAGTTGCATCATCTTTCGGATCCAACTTGAACCTCATCTGTTGAAAAAATAATGTGAGTCTTATTAGGACGAAGCTAGAAAGTATGGGACAGAGCAGGACAATATTACAAATTGCGATGAATAACATTACTTACGGATAAATGGTCAAGGAAGGTGTTATACTCGGTATTGTCTTTCTCATTCCTGTATGTAACAGCCTGGCTTTTGGCCCTTTTCTTTTTCTTTTGATTTATTTGGTTTTTGCTCTCTTTTTCTTTTTGGAGTGGTTCTGTGGCCTTGCCACCTAGGAAATCATCCTCATTCCCCCTTCCAAGTGGGTCATCATTCTCAAAACCTTGCCAAGATCATGTCACTTCACTCCTTGACCAAACCCTAAAATCTTTTTCTAGGGAATATTCCTTTTTCTATTAAAGGAATAGCCCTATATATCTACCCTAGGTTGTGAAGCAACCTATATTTCTGTCCATCCAAAAATCCCCAAATAATTATCATAATTCCCTTGGGTCATATATTACTCAAATATGCCCAAACTTTCCTGTCCTAGCCCAAGAATAATTCCCCAATAATTATTCTTCTATTCTGCCCTAAATGGCACTTTGTGAAGGAAGTGTCATTTATATTTTCCTAGTTGCTCCCAAGCTCTTTGGGCATGCTTATATATCAAAAATCATTGCCTCATGCACAAATTCAACTGTATTTGCCTAGCCAATCTTCCTGAGTGATTTTTCAAAGTTTCTATCACACAAAAGGCTTTGTGAAGGAAGTACTAGCTAGGAGTACCCAAATGAGTTGAACTTTTGCACACTCCTTCATGTGCTCATATTAACCCTCTCCACCCATTTGCAGCCCCATCCAATCATCTATGTGAGCACATGACCAAATCTTTGATTCTGGCAATATTTTCAGGTTGTGAAGCAAGTGCATTTTATATTGCTTCAAAAATCTTGATAAATTACCAGATCATGATCCTACCTATATAACATATCTCCACCCAATTTGGGGTTATTTCATTGAGCCATTTGATCACCAAAATTAATCAAGTTTTCTGGACAGAGCGGATGCTTGTGAAGCAAGTACCATTTTGGTGAACCCATTTGGTATGAGATTTTTACAGCATCTTTATATGTCCATATCATGAGGTTTTTTCAAACTTCATCCCATTCCATCACTCCATGTGAGAGCATCATGTTGATCAAGTTTTTGGACCAAAAATGCAGTTTGCAAAGCAACCCTAGTCAATTGTGGTCCATTTCTTCTCTAAACCTCTAGGACTGTAGTCCTTCCATATATAAACACCCCAGACAAACTATTTGGCCCCAATCCAGTTCATGTTGATCACTAGTGCACGACCAATATTACTGCAGCAAACTTCAGAGCTCCATTCCAACCCAACGACAGTGCCTCAGATCAAGCCAATGGCTCATAAATGATCCACCCTGGAAGGACCAGCCCCCAGACATAGTTTGCAATCCTCTCGTGACCTCCCTGTGCATTGTCCCATGGTGACCGCGCAACTGGCATGCAGTTTCACGCACTCTATGCGCTGTGGCGTGTCCAGAGCACTGTTTGTGCTTCGGCATCGCTCCCCCTCGTCGTCTTAGTGCGCGTGAGCATGTCCCTTGGCTTCACCTCGTCGTCGCCGTTCCCCTGGACCCCTCTCCCCCTCCGGCAGCTTCCTCACCGACACAAGCTGCCGCATGCCCACGAGCGAACAGTGGTGGTTCGGCTCTATTCGTCGCCGTTGTCATCCTCCCCGTGCTCCGTTGGCCTCCTCTTCCCCGTGAGCTTTCCCTCATGTTCCCTCTTGTCGCCAAGCCCCGAGCTCATGCGCATGCACACGCGTCCGCGGCGACGCCAGCGCGGCAGCTCCTCCCCTTGACTATTTAAGCAACCCCGAACTCCCTCGATCGCACCAGCACTCCATTCCCACTCCTAGACCCCGCCCTAGCCTTTCGTTCGAGCTCAAGAGCTCCTCCTCGTCTCAGATGGCTGCCATGGCCGCCTCGGGCCTCCTCTTAAATTCGTGCCAACCGAGCCCTCCCCCTCCCTCCTGACCTCGCTAGAGGACCACCCGAACCCCAAAGCTCCTCCCCACCACTTCACCTCGTCTCCGTAAGCGACCGTGGCCTCGACCCCAATTCCACCCAACACCGCCGTCTGCCGGCGTCGAAACTGCTGTCGCCCCGTCCATCCCCGGCGGTCGTGACCTACCCCTTCGGATGCGGCTCCTCCTCCTGAATCCATCCGTAGGCGGAGCGCCGTGGGAGATGGCCTGTAGCGCCGGCGAGCATCGCCGGAGCTCTCTCCTGCCTCGATCGAGCGCGGGCGTGCACGATGGAAATGAAGACGACGACCCCTCCCTGCTAGCTGGCCGCGGGCCCCGCGAGTCAGCCAATCCGCGTTGACCCCGCCGGGTGCTGACGTGGATAAGTGGAGGCGTATTCCCAAGAATACGTCTCCCCTACACGAAAGCGCCTTCCAGCTCTTCTTCGGGCCATAATGCGTTTTCCATTGTGGAAGACGTATTTTCAGAAAAGACACGTTCTGTTTAACTACCAGGGACCTGTTTGTATTTTCACAGACTAGTAACTGAGCTTTAAACGTCCGTATCTTTTTACCCGTAGCGCCAAATCAGGTGAATCCAAAGCCCACTTCTTCGTTTCGTCGAGCCCATTCTGATAGAATCATTTTTGCCATGTTTTGACCTTCTAAAAATGGCCATTATGCCCTTGCCCTTATTCAGCCCCCTCCGAGAGAGAAAGATTTCCGGCGATTCATTCCGCGAGCTTCACGCACTTTCTCCCGGTGATTTCTTCCACCCCAGGCAAGCCGCACCCTCCATTTACATCACTGAAATGCAGTGACATGGTTTAACTTATTTGAACTTGTTTAAAATATTGCTTTAGCTACATGACTTTGTGCATGGCATTTTCTCGCAGTGTTATTTTGATCTTGCTGTTGCCATGCTATTGTTTGGATTACTAGGAGTTGTGCTTGTAGTTGGTGAGTGGCATGTTGCCTCTGGATTATTAGTGGCTTATGTTGTGATTATTTTCATGTTGGTGTGTGAGATTATATTTCGGAGTATTGGTTCGGAGGTCATGTTGCCATTGGATTATTAGCGGCTAGTATGCAGTAACAGTTTGGCAGGATGTTGATGATGATGTTGGGATGATCTCGAGGATGATCATTCAGTTTGTGGTATGGTCACGAGGTGATCATGTGGATGTTTTGATCACAAGGTGATCAGGTGGATCACGAGGTGGTCGAGATGGTATATTGCTTGGCTGGTTAGCCAAGAGTGAGATGGATATTGAGATTGGAGATGGTGGTTTATCAGCATTGTATTAGTTTCATGTCATGTTTAGTAGTTGCTTTCGTATCATGGTAGTTGTTAATTAATTAACCTGTTAATGCTATGTTGGTGTCTTGCCTTGATGTTTTTGGTTGTTGTGAGCTTGCAAGTAGATTCAATGTACTGACCTGGCGTGTTATGCCAGATTGCAGGTGATGACGTGATTGCTTGATTGCTTGTCGTGATTTCCATTCGTGCGAGCTAGATCGTGTCCCAGCCAGAGTCCCTGCGGAGTGGAGTTCACCACCTTGTCGTTGTTCCGCTGCTAGAAGATTTCCGCTGCTACGAGTTGTTCTGTTGCTAGCATAGAGCAAGTGTAGTATCGCAGGCGTAGTGTCGCCGTGCTGATGTGATCCTTTGTAACATCAGACCGTTGTATTTACCCTTTGTAATAAGAGCTGATTGTAGCGACCCGACCTCAAATGGTCAAGTCTCTATGCTTCAGTGTCATCCCTGGATCGGTAATGCTGACACACACAATACTCGAAGGATTTATAACAGAGTAGCAATCACACACTTATTACATCGAATGTCTCAGAAGAGAACTTATTACAATAAATATGGCTTAAGGCCATCTAATACGATAACAGTGGAAGGCTTGGAAGATAAAGTGAGTCCATCAACTCCAACGGCATAGCTGAGCTGCACGGCAATGACCTAACGAACCTTACTCCTCGTCTGAAAAGTCTGCAACATAATACGTTGCAGCCCGGAAATGGGTCAGCACATGGAATATGCTGGCAATATAACACAGTAGAGCAAGAACAGAATAATGCTATCACTCCATGCATATTGTCTGGTGGAAAGCTCTATGGTTATAGTTTTGCGAAAAGCCAATTTTTTCCTACAACAAAGGAATAAGTTTTATTTTAACTATCATGGTAGTTGAAACATCATTGAGAAGGTTCCTCCAACTCAATCCCAATTAAAAGTAATTATCAACCCAACAATATTAATTTAGAGTGATGAGATACTTAGGATAATCCAAGTACTAGATACTCAAGATGTCCATAACCGGGGACACGGCTAACCATGATTAGATTGTACACTCTGCAGAGGTTTGCACACTTTTCCCCACAAGACTCGATCTCCTCCGTTGGATTTCTCGCACTACATGGTGTTTGAGAAACGGATGACCGAGACACAGTCTTTGAGAAACATTAACTCTTTACTCCGGGCAGACCATACCGACCTACATCCCTCTACCTGCTGATCCACCTCTTCAAGAGCTCATGCAACTTACTCAACTATGCTAGAGCCCATAATAGCTTGTGGCTGCACACGGAAGTTTCTAGCATGAAAATATCTCAGTTCCCTTTGAGCCTGGGTGGCGGACCTTAGGATTATCACACGTGTACTCCGGGATATCCTAGGACAACACTGGATTCTCCAGGTGCCCGACAAGCAATCCACCCAGATGTGTATTAAAGTTGCCACCTTAAGTTGAACCATTAATTAAAAATCTCACATCTGTCATGGATTCACTCACCCAAACCATGTCTACGAGCATAGCATAGCAATATAAGCAATACGTAGAAGTAACTCCCAAGGGTTTGAATATAACAGGGCAATAGGTTCTACCTCATCAACTACTTCCCAATACCCACAAGTTAATCTCATCCTAATCATGCAATGTTAGAGGATTGGAACTAATGCATAAAAATTGGGTATGAAAGGAGTATGATCAATGTGTTACTTGCCTTGCTGACGATCCGCAAAACCTAGGGACTCGTAGTAGCACGCTTCGCACTCCGGGAATTCTATCGCAAACAAACAATAGCATACATAATCATTCAAGCAAAGATGCACGGGAAAAACTCAAATAAGAAGAATTGACCAGAAAGTTCAACTTAAGAACTCTGGTTTGCAAGAAGAATCAAATCAAACGGAGCAACGAAACTAAAACTGCGAAAGAAACAAGATCTGTTTACTAATCTGAACTAAAGTCAAATTTTACAGTACCAAAATCTTGTTCAAGTTGATTAAACAGAAAGAGGGTTTCGAGAAAAGATCTAGGCGCTTGAATCGCCTGATTCCGATAAACGAGCGAAAAGATAAACTGAAACGAAAATCGGATCAGAAATCGCGATCGAAAATAATCGTGAAAAATCCGAGAAAAAGAAAAACTGACGAACAGGCTAACGAACGAGCGGTCGCTGTCTGCGGCTAATGAGTGAACACCGTTCGTTAAAACGAACGTACGGACGAACGTCCGCTAAATAAACTAAACCAAGAAAAAAACCGATCTATTAAAAAAATGAACCTAGGGTTTTCTAAAAAAACGGATCCGTTTTAAAATAAAACCGAACGACGGCAACGGCCGCTTATACCTCCGGCGAGGTCCGGCGAGGTGGGACGGCTCCGGCGAGGTGGGCTGCGGCGGCGGGGTGCGCGGGCGGCGGCGGGCGGCAACGGCAGGCAGCGGCGCGGCGCTAGGCGGCGGGGCGGCGACGGCAGCGGCGGCGCTGGCGGCGGGGTTTGGGTGGTGGTGAGGGGGTCCGGGGCGGCGTATATAAAGGAGGGGGGCTAGCTTGGGGGAGGGGGCAAGGCGGCGCGGGAGAGGACTCCCGGTCGGACTCGGCGCGCGGCGTCGGCGGTCTCCGCGTCGGGGACGAGGCGGACGTGTAACATCCCAATTTTTCCATTTGGAATGTTATACATTAGATCATCATTGCATAGCATATTTTATTGCATTTTGGTAAATCCTCGAAAATCCTAAGCAACTCAAGGACCCTCGGAGAGAGTTGGGGATTTTTCGCGGTTTTCATATTTGATTTTTATCAAATAATCAAACGAGGATTTTTGGTTAAATTTATTTTTCTCTCCGAAAAATATTTCATATTAAAATATGAGAGGAGAAAATATGACTTCTCCAAAATAATTGAAATATTGCAGGAAAAATATTAAAATCAAATATTTGATTTTATTCTGATTTTATTTGCATTAAAAAAAAGTTGCATGTTTTCAAAACTGCATTTTGGGCCAAGAAAATGTTCATCTCGTTCTAATTATTTTAATTAGACGGTGAAAATTTGTTTTGGCATTTTTGGATTTTTATTTATTTTTCTACTTTTTTTAGGTTCGGCGGAATTTATTTATTTAAAAAAAATGCGTGAGCGCCGACTGGGCCGAAGCCCAGCCGACGGCCCAGCTCCCACCCGAGTTGTCCCCGACCTGGAGACCCGCCGCCGCCCGAGTCCTACTCGAGGACGACGCCGCCGCCTTCGCCCCCTTCCCCACGGCACCCCCCTCTTTAAGTACCCCAGCCCCGCCGCCCTCTCCTCACCCCATCCCGACCCCGCCCCGCACCCGACGCCGCCCGGAGGAGCCACGCCGGAGCCGCCCATCGCCGCCACCTCGGGAAGCCCCGAACGCCGCCGCCCCTCGACGTCGCCCGTCGTCTCCCCGAGCCCCGCCGCCCCTCGCCGCACCCGAAGACCCCGCCGGAGCCCCGTCCCGCCCGCCGGAATACCTCGCCAAAGGTATAGCCGAGCCGACGCCACCGTGCCGGTTTTTTTAAAAACCGTTCGGTTTATTTTTTTCCGAAACCCTAGATTTTTTTAAATAGATCGGTTTATTTTTCTTTTGGTTTAGTTAGTTAGTGAATGTCCACCGATCCGTTTGTTTTAACGAATGTGTCCGTCGGTTTGTCGCAGTTAACGAACGTCCATCCGTTTAACTGTTCGTCAGTTTTCTTTCTCGTCGGATTTTCCGCGATTTCCCAGATCGCGATTTCTGATCTGTTTTTCATTTTAGTTTATCTTTTAGCTCGTTTATTGGAATCAGGCGATTCAAATGCCTAGAGTTTCGTCTCGAAATTCTCTTTCCGTTTAACCTATTCAAACAAGTTTTTGCTACTGTAAAATTTGACTTAGATCCAGATTAGTAAACGAAGCTTGTTTCTTTCGCCGTTTGACTTTCGTTGCTTCGTTTGATTTGATTCTTTTTGCAAACCGGAGTTCGTAAGTTGAACTTTCTGGTTAGATCTTTATTTGAGTTTTACCTGTGCATTAGATGAGTGCTTATTGTTTGCTTGTTTGTTTGCGATAGAGTACCCGGAGTGCGCCGCTTGCTACTTCGAATCTCTAGGTTTCACGGATCATCAGCAAGGCAAGTAACACTTTGATCATATCCCTTCCATACCCAGTTTTTATGCATTAGTTTCACCCTCAAACATTGCATGAGTAGGATTGATAACATGTGGGTATTGGGAAGTAGTTGATGAGGTAGGAACCTATTGCCCTGCATTCAAACCTTGGGAGTTACTATTACGTTATGCTTATACTGCTATGCTATGCTCGTAGACGTGGATTGGGTTTGAGTGTATTCCATGACAGATGCGAGATTCTTTACTTAATGGTTCAACTTAAGGTGGCAACTTTAATACACATCTGGGTGGATTGGTAGGGGCACCCTGGGGATATACCAGTGGACTTACCCGGACACCTGGGGATATACCAGTGTTGTCCTAGGAGATCCCGGGGATATACCGTGTGATCATCCTATGGTTCGCCACCCAGACTCAAAGGGATCATAAGATTATTCATGCTAGAAACTTTCGTGTGCAGCCACAAGCCATTATGGGCTCTGGCATAGTTGAGTAAGTTGTGTGAGTTCTTGAAGAGGTGGACTAGCAGATGTAGGGGGATTGTAGGTGTAACGGTCTGCCCGGAGTAGAGAGTAAATGCTTCTGAAAGACTGTGTCTCGATCATCCGTTTCTCAAACATCATGTAGTGCGAGAATCAAGCGGAGGCGATCGAGTCTTGTGGGGAAAAGTGCATAAACCTCTGCAGAGTGTATAAACTAATCATGGTTAGCCGTGTCCCCGGTTATGGACATCTTGAGTATCTAGTACTTGGATTATCATGTGAATCTCATCATGTTACTTTAATTAATTTTGTTGGGTATGATGATGATACTTAATTGGGATTGAGAATGCTGTCAACCATTCTCAATGTTTAACAACCACCATGATAGTTAAATAAAATTTATTCCTTTGCTGTAGGGAAAAATTGGCTTTTCGCAAAACTGTAACCATAGAGCCTTCTACCAGCCATATATGCATGTAGTATAGCATTATTATATTCATTACTCTCTATGTGTTACATTGCCAGCATATTCCATGTGCTGACCCCTTTTCGGGCTGCAACGTTTCATGTTGCAGACTTTTCAGACGACGAGTAAGGTGCCTTAGGTCGTGGTCTTATACTCAGTGATGCCGTTGGAGTTGATGGACTCACTTATCTTCCAAGTCTTCCGCTGTTATCGTATTTAGATGGCCTTAAGCCATATTTGTCATACTTATTTCTCTCTTGAGATACTCGTTGTAATAAGTGTGTGATTGCTACTCTGTTATAAATCCTCCATTTGTACTGTGCGTGTCAGCATTACTGATCCAGGGATGACACTGGTGCACAGCAGCACAGACTGTTTGAGGTCTGGTCGCTACAAAGGTGGTATCAGAGCACACGCTGACTGTACGACACGACCACTAAGGTTAAACCCTAGAACACTACTCTCGTCTCATTTCTGACTCCTCTCCACTTTCTACTCTTTTAGGAAAGGCGGATGCAAGGAACAAGTTCATGCAACTGGATGAAGATACACCTTTTGGACTATACTTGAAGGAAGTCACTAAGTACCTGAACATCGGAATACCAAGCTTCACCGGGACTTACAAAGCCACACTACTAGAAGAGGAGCGCTGGAAGATTCAAGTTCAAATTCCAGGAAGGACGTTTACGCCAGTCACTGAGCCTATAGAGTTTTCCTTTGATGCACCAACCTGGAGTTTAGGGAAGAGCATGGCAGCCCACATCTCTATGGGACGCATTGGAGAAGTCTACCACAGGGAGCTTAAGGATACTATTTATCAGATTTGTGGATGCCGAGATGAGCAATGGGAGATGATCAGCACCAAGAAGGATGGATCAATTGCAGCTTTCATCCAGGAGCAAAACCAACACATTCGTCGCCAGGAGAACCAGATGTGCGCAGACATGATAGATCTGAAGAAGGCATTGACCAAGATCACGGAGTTGGAGGAAGAACTCAAGTCTACGTGCGATGGATATGAGGAGGAGATCGCCACGTTGTTGGAAAAGAATGACGACCTGATAAAGAAGATCGGAGTATTCATGGGAGACCCAGCACCAGGAGGAGAAGATGACGATTCTACTTGCCCGGATAACTACATCATCATCGACGACATCGACTCGGACCCCAGTGAAGATGACTTTGTTGATGAAGCTGGAGCAGATATCATGGAGTCTTCGACCGATCAAAATTTCTAGTAGACCCCTATAATCAGTAGTAGTATTTCCCACATGTATATAGTATAGTCCGAGCACTTTGTAACGATAGTTAGATTGATTGTATGCCTTGTTTGATTGAGTGATATTGTTTGTGTTTGTCTCATGTGCATATGGGTAGTGTTTTCCCTCTAGACCTCATTCTATTCTAAATTCTCATCTTTTCTAAACCTATCGGATGCCTCCGAGACGTGACACCGGATTTGTTTTCCCACCGGAGATCACTCAGTTGATTCAGCAGCAGAATGCCCTGATGCAAGTATTAGTACAAAACCAAGGCAACAACAACAACAACCCACCACCACCACCTGTTGATCACTTAGCCCGTTTCTTGAGGCTAAATCCGCTGATGTTTTCCAGCAGCACCGAGCCGATTGTGGCAGATGATTGGCTCCGCAAAGTTGGAAGGGAGTTGACCACTGCAGGATGCACAGATGCGGAGAGAGTGCGATTTTCCGCACATCAGCTTGATGGACCCGCAGCATCATGGTGGGAGAATTACACGGCCACACACCCTATTGACACTGTCACATGGGACCAGTTTCAGCAAGCTTTCCGTACTGCCCATGTTTCAGCAGGAGCTATGGCCATGAAGAAGCGTGAGTTTCACAACCTACGCCAAGGAGGACGCACCGTAGGCCAGTATGTGGAGGACTTTAGTAAGTTAGCACGTTATGCTCCAGATGACGTTGCTACAGATGCAGCCAAGCAGGAGAAGTTTCTGGAAGGACTGAATGATAAGCTGAGTATGCAGTTGATGGTAGAAACCTTCAACAACTACCAGGAGTTGGTCGATAGAGCTCTCATGATTGAAGGGAAGCAGCAGCAGATTGAAAACCGTAAGAGGAAGTATGGACAAGGGAAGTACAATTCTGGAGCTCAGCAGAAGCCACGTTTTACCCCGAAATCAGGAGGACAGTTTCAGCATACCCATGGAGGAGGTAGATCGCACAACCATAATGGCCCCAAGAATGGTAATGGGAATGGAGGAAGCAACGGCCAGAACCGTACCAACCCTTCAACCCCAGCTAAGAGAGATCTGAGCCAAGTCACTTGCTTTAAGTGCCAGAAGACTGGACATTATGCCAATGAATGTCCTGAAGCCCAGAATGGAAATGGCAATGGAAGCTCTGGGAAGGAGCCGAACCCTTTCAACAAAGGACATAAGAACCACGTTAGCGTGGAGGAGGTTGAAGCTCAGCCAGATGCAGTAATAGGTAAGTTTTTGGTTAAGTCATTTACTGCAATCGTTCTTTTTGATACTGGTGCATCGCATTCATACATATGAAGGGGATTTGTGGATAAGTTTAAGTTGCCCACCAAAGTTCTCAGAACACCTATTTTAGTAACCTTGCCAGGAGCAGAGTATATGGCAAGCCAAGGATGTTTTCAGATGCCATTGGCCATAGGTAGGCATGTTTTCCCCTCAGACCTAATAGTTTTGGAGTCGCAAGGATTGGATGTGATATTGGGTATGGATTGGTTATCGATATATGGGGGAAACATCGATTGCGCCAGTAAGACGATTTTGCTTACCACCCCAGAAGGGAGAAGGATTAAGTATGTATCCCGGCATGTGCCGAAGAGGACTCAAGTAAATTCCTTATCAGGAGTTGTACAGGAAGAAGTACCAGTGGTGAAGGATTACCCGGATGTATTTCCAGAAGAGTTGCCAGGCATGCCACCAGATAGAGACATAGAGTTTTTGATTGAACTTTTGCCAGGCACAGGGCCGATATCTAAGAGACCGTACAGGATGCCCGCTAAGGATTTGGAAGAAATTAAGAAGCAGATTAAGGAGTTACTGGATAAAGGCTATATTCGCCCAAGTTCTTCACCTTGGGGATCACCCGTACTTCTAGTGGAGAGGAAAGATGGATCGTTGAGGATGGTTGTTGATTATCGAGGATTGAATGAAGTGACCATCAAAAATAAGTACCCACTGCCGATGATCAATGATTTGTTTGACCGATTACAAGGAGCTAAGGTATTTTCCAAGATCGATCTACAATCAGGATACCATCAGTTAAAGATTCGAGAGCAGGATATACCTAAGACAGCTTTTACCACTAGGTATGGGCTATATGAGTATACCGTTATGTCATTTGGTCTGACTAACGCACCTCCCTATTTCATGAACCTGATGAATAAAGTGTTTATGGAGTTTTTGGATAAGTTCGTTGTAGTGTTCATTGATGACATTTTGGTCTACTCAAAAAACGAAGAGGAGCATAAGGAGCATTTGTGTTTGGTACTTGAGAAGCTCAGAGAACATCAGCTATACGCCAAGTTCAGCAAATGTGAGTTTTGGCTGAAGGAAGTTGGATTCCTCGGACATGTTATATCCGGTGAAGGAATAGCAGTAGACCCCACCAAAGTCGACACAGTAACAAGCTGGGAATCACCCGCATCAGTTGGAGAGATCCGGAGTTTTCTTGGACTTGCAGGATACTACCGGAGGTTCGTTGAGAATTTCTCAAGGATTGCTAAGCCCATGACAGAGCTGTTAAAGAAGGACACCAAATTCAATTGGACTGAGGAATGTGAAGCTAGTTTCCAAGAGTTGAAGAAATGTTTGGTTACATCACCAGTGCTGATTCTGCCAGATCAACGCAAGGATTATGAACGATATTGCAACGCTTCACGTCGAGGACTTGGAGCAGTGCTAATGCAGGAGGGAAGAGTTGTTTCATATGCTTCACGACAACTTAAACCCCATGAGAAGAATTATGCCACCCATGATTTGGAGTTAGCAGCCGTAGTGCATGCGTTGAAGACATGGAGACATTTTCTCATCGGAAATCACTGTGAGGTGTACACGGATCACAAGAGTTTGAAGTACATTTTCACGTAGAAGGAGTTGAATCTCAGGCAAAGGAGATGGTTGGAGCTCATTAAGCATTATGATATGAGATTGCATTATCACCCAGGGAAGGCTAACGTAGTAGCAGATGCGTTGAGCCGCAAGAGCCATGTCAACACACTCATGACCGGAGAGTTACCGAAATTATTACCCGAGGATCTTCGCGAGCTATGTTTGGAGATAGTTCCAAGAGGCTATTTAACAACGTTGGAGATTCAGTCTACCTTGATGGAAAAGATTAGAGAAGCTCAGAAGACAGACAAGGAGATTGACGAGATAAAGGAAAGGATGAGCAAAGGAAAAGCCAAGGGATTTCGTGAGGATGAGCACGATACCTTATGGTTTGAGGACCGCGTTTATGTGCCCAATGATCCGGAGATCAGGAAGTTGATCTTGCAAGAGGCCCATGATTCACCGTATTCGATTCACCCAGGAAATACCAAGATGTATTTGGATTTGAAGGATACTTTTTGGTGGACCGGAATGAAGAAGGATATTGCAGAGTATGTAGCGGTTTGCGATGTATGTCAGAGAGTGAAGGCAGAGCATCAGAAGCCAGCAGGATTGCTACAGCCATTGCCGATACCCGAATGGAAATGGGATAAACTAGGCATGGATTTTATCACGGGATTGCCCAGGACTCGTTCAGGCTATGACTCGATATGGGTTGTAGTCGATCGTTTGACGAAAGTAGCTCATTTCATCCCAGTGAAGACCACTTACACCCGTGCTAAGTTGGCAAAGATATACATGACCAGGATCGTATGTCCGCATGGAGTTTCGAGGACCATTGTATCAGATAGAGGAACCCAGTTTACTTCAAAGTTTTGGAATCAGTTACATGAAACTTTGGGTACCAGGCTAGAGTTCAGTACAGCCTTTCATCCACAAACAGACGGACAGACCGAGAGAGTCAATCAGATTTTGGAAGATATGCTGAGAGCTTGTGCGCTAGATTATGGATCTAGTTGGGACGACAATTTGCCGTATGCAGAGTTTTCTTACAACAACAGTTACCCATCCCGTTTGAAGATGGCCCCTTTCGAAGCTTTGTACGGAAGGAGGTGCAGAACACCCTTGTTGTGGAACGAAGTTGGAGACCGCCAGTTGTTTGGACCAGACTTGATTAAGGAATCAGAACAGAGGGTGAAATTGATTCGCGATAGGCTCAAGGTAGCCCAGTCCAGGCAGAAGAGTTATGCGGATTCCAA
This sequence comes from Triticum aestivum, assembly GCF_018294505.1. NCBI lineage: Eukaryota > Viridiplantae > Streptophyta > Magnoliopsida > Poales > Poaceae > Triticum > Triticum aestivum. The sequence continues at coordinate 412,998,022 of NC_057802.1, read as the reverse complement.
ACGCAAGGAGACAGTTCACGAAGTCGGAGACAGAGTTTACCTACGAGTATCACCACTTCGAGGAGTTAAGCGCTTTGGAGTTAAAGCAAAGTTAGCGCCACGTTTTGTAGGACCATACAAAATTTTGGAGCGTATGGGAGAAGTTGCTTACAAACTGGAATTGCTTGAAGGATTGTCAGGAGTTCATGATGTATTTCACGTTTCCCAGTTGAAGAAGGGCCACGCAGAGATGGCCGAGATACCACTGAGAGATACAGTGCCACTGGAAGCGATTCAGTTGGATAGTGACTTGACCTATGAGGAGAAACCAGTTAAGATTCTTGAGTATGCCAGCCGAGTCACCCGCAGCAAGGTTATCAAGTTTTGCAAAGTTCAGTGGAGTCACCATACCGAGGACGAAGCCACCTGGGAGCGAGAGGAAGATCTACGGAAGAACCACTCTCACCTATTTTCTAACCAACCCGAATCTCGAGGGTGAGATTCATCTTAAGGAGGGTAGGTTTGTAACATCCCAAATTTTCAATTTGGAATGTTATACATTAGATCATCATTGCATAGCATATTTTATTGCATTTTGGCAAATCCTCGGAAATCCTAACCAACTCAAGGACCCTCGGAGAGACTTGGGGATTTTTCGCTGTTTTCATATTTGATTTTTATCAAATAATGAAACGAGGATTTGTGGTTTAATTTATTTTTCTCTCCGAAATATATTTCATATTAAAATATGAGAGGAGAAAATATGACTTCTCCAAAATAATTGAAATATTGAAGGAAAAATATTAAAATCGAATATTTGATTTTATTCGGATTTTATTTACAATTTTATTTGCATTAAAAAAGTTGCATGTTTTCAAAACTGCATTTTGGGCCAAGAAAATGTTCATCTCGTTCTAATTATTTTAATTAGACGGTGAAATTTTGTTTTTGGCATTTTTGGATTTTTATTTATTTTTCTTTGATTTTTTTTAGGTTCGGCGGAATTTATTTATTCAAAAAAAAACGCGCGAGCGCCGACTGGGCCGAAGCCCAGCCGACGGCCCAGCTCCCGCCCGAGTCGTCCCCGACCTGGAGACCCGCCGCCGCCCGAGTCCTACTCGAGGACGACGCCGCCGCCGCCTTCGCCCCCTTCCCCACGGCACCCCCCTCTTTAAGTACCCCAGCCCCGCCGCCTTCTCCTCACCCCGTCCCGACCCCGCCCCACACCCGACGCCGCCCGGAGGAGCCGCGCCGGAGCCGCCCATCGCCGCCGCCTTGGGAAGTCCCGAACGCCGCCGCCCGTCGCCTCCCCGAGCCCCGCCGCCCCTCGCCGCACCCGAAGACCCCGCCGAAGCCCCGTCCCACCCGCCGGAATACCTCGCCGGAGGTATAGCCGAGCCGCCGCCACCGTGCCGGTTTTTTTTAAAAACCGTTCGGTTTTTTTTCTGAAACCCTAGTTTTTTTTTAAATAGATCGGTTTATTTTTCTTTTGGTTTAGTTAGTTAGTGAACGTCCACCGATCCGTTCGTTTTAACGAACGTGTTCGTCGGTTTGTCACAGTTAACGAACGTCCGTTCGTTTAACTGTTCGTCAGTTTTCTTTTTCGTCGGATTTTATGTGATTTCCCAGATCGCGATTTCTGATCTGTTTTTCGTTTTAGTTTATCTTTTAGCTCTTTTATCGGAATCAGGCGATTCAAGCGCCTAGAGTTTAGTCTCGAAATTCTCTTTCCGTTTAACCTATTCAAACAAGGTTTTGCTACTGTAAAATTTGACCTAGATCCAGATTAGTAAACGAAGCTTGTTTCTTTCGCCATTTGACTTTCGTTGCTTCGTTTGATTTGATTCTTTTTGCAAACCGGAGTTCTTAAGTTGAACTTTCTGGTTAGATCTTTATTTGAGTTTTACCTGTGCATTAGATGAGTGCTTATTGTTTGCTTGTTTGTTTGCGATAGAGTACCCGGAGTGCGCCGCTTGCTACTTCGAATCTCTAGGTTTCATGGATCATCAGCAAGGCAAGTAACACTTTGATCATATCCCTTCCATACCCAGTTTTTATGCATTAGTTTCACCCTCAAACATTGCATGAGTAGGATTGATAACATGTGGGTATTGGGAAGTAGTTGATGAGGTAGGAACCTATTGCCCTGCATTCAAACGTTGGGAGTTACTATTACGTTATGCTTATACTACTATGCTATGCTCGTAGACGTGGATTGGGTTTGAGTGTATTCCATGACAGATGTGAGATTTTTTACTTACTGGTTCAACTTAAGGTGGCAACTTTAATACACATCTGGGTGGATTGGTAGGGGCACCCTGGGGATATACCAGTGGACTTGCCCGGACACCTGGGGATATACCAGTGTTGTCCTAGGAGATCCCGGGGATATACCGTGTGATCATCCTATGGTTCGCCACCCAGACTCAAAGGGATCATAAGATTATTCATGCTATAAACTTCTGTGTGCAGCCACAAGCCATTATGGGCTCTGGCATAGTTGAGTAAGTTGTGTGAGTTCTTGAAGAGGTGGACTAGCAGATGTAGGGGGATTGTAGGTGTAACGGTCTGCCCGGAGTAGAGAGTAAATGCTTCTGAAAGATTGTGTCTCGATCATCCGTTTCTCAAACATCATGTAGTGCGAGAATCAAGCGGAGGCGATCGAGTCTTGTGGGGAAAAGTGCACAAACCTCTGCAGAGTGTATAAACTAATCATGGTTAGCCGTGTCCCCGGTTATGGACATCTTGAGTATCTAGTACTTGGATTATCATGTAAATCTCATCATGTTACTTTAATTGATTTTGTTGGGTTTGATGATGATACTTAATTGGGATTGAGAATGCTGTCAACCATTCTCAATGTTTAACAACCACCATGATAGTTAAATAAAATTTATTCCTTTGCTGTAGGGAAAAATTGGCTTTTCGCAAAACTGTAACCATAGAGCCTTCTACCAGCCATATATGCATGTAGTATAGCATTATTATATTCATTACTCTCTATGTGTTACATTGCCAGCATATTCCATGTGCTGACCCCTTTTCGGGCTGCAACGTTTCATGTTGCAGACTTTTCAGACGACGAGTAAGGTGCCTTAGGTCGTGGTCTTATACTCAGTGATGCCGTTGGAGTTGATGGACTCACTTATCTTCCAAGTCTTCCGCTGTTATCGTATTTAGATGGCCTTAAGCCATATTTGTCATACTTATTTCTCTCTTGAGATACTCGTTGTAATAAGTGTGTGATTGCTACTCTGTTATAAATCCTCCATTTGTACTGTGCGTGTCAGCATTACTGATCCAGGGATGACACTGGTGCACAGCAGCACGGACTGTTTGAGGTCTGGTCGCTACAGGACGACGCGGCTGAGCTGGGCCGGCTGGCTGGGCTTCGGCCCAGTCGGCGAAGAGAAGGTTTTTCTTTAAATAATTTCACCGAAACTTAAATAAATCCTAGAAAAATAAATAAAAATCTAAAAATACCAAAATAAATTTTAACCGTCTAAATAAAACATTTAGAACAAGATTAACATTTTCTTGTCCCTAAAATGCAATTTTGAAAAACTTGCAATTTTTCTAATGCAAATAAAATAGCAATAAAATCCGAATAAAATCAAATATTTGATTTTAATATTTTTCCTCCAATATTTCAATTATTTTGGAGAAGTCATATTATCTCTTCTCATATATTTTAATATGAAATATTTTTGAGAGAAAAATAATTAAAACCAATAATCCTCGTTTCAATATTTGATAAAACTCAAATATGAAAACAGGGAAATCCCCAACTCTCTTCGAGGGTCCTTGAGTTGCTTAGGATTTCTAGGATTGCGAAACAAAATGCAATAAAATATGATATGCATGAATGATCTATGTATAACATTCCAAATTGAAAATTTGGGATGTTACAAACCTACCCCCCTTAAGATGAATCTCGCCCTCGAGATTCGGGTTGGCTAGAAAATAGGTGCGGGTGGTCTTTGCGAAGATATCCTCTCGTTCCCAGGTGGCTTCATCGTCGGTATGGTGGCTCCACTGAACTTTGCAAAACTTGATAACCTTGCTGTGGGTGACTCGGCTGGCAAATTCAAGAATCTTGACTGGCATCTCCTCATAGGTCAGATCACTGTCCAACTGAATCGCCTCCAAGGGTACTGTATCTCTTAACGGTATATCGGCCATCTCAGCATGACACTTCTTCAGCTGTGAAACATGAAACACATCATGAACTCCTGACAGTCCTTCAGGTAACTCCAACTTGTAGGCAACTTCTCCCATACGTTCCAAAACACGATACGGTCCTACAAATCTTGGGGCTAACTTTCCCTTGACTCCAAAACATTTCACTCCTCGCAAAGGTGACACTCGCAGATATGCTCTGTCTCCAATTTCATAGGTTACCTCCTTGCATTTCGAATCTGCATAACTCTTCTGCCTGGACTGAGCTACCTTCAATCTATCTCGGATCAGCTTAACTTTCTCTTCAGACTCCTTGATCAAGTCTGGTCCAAACAACTGTCGGTCTCCAACTTCATCCCACATCAACGGTGTTCTGCACCTTCGTCCATACAGGGCTTCGAACAGTGCCATCTTCAAACTGGCTTGGTAGCTATTTTTGTATGAGAACTCTGCGTAGGGCAAATTGTCATCCCAACTAGATCCATAATCCAGCGCACAAGCCCTCAACATATCCTCCAGAATCTGGTTGACTCTCTCGGTCTGTCCATCCTTCTGCGGGTGAAAAGCTGTACTGAACTCCAGCCTTGTTCCCAAAGTCTGGTGCAGCTGATGCCAAAACTTTGAGGTAAACTGTGTTCCTCTATCTGATACTATGGTCCTCGTAACTCCATGCAGACATACGATCCTGGTCATGTATATCTTGGCCAACTTCGCACTTGTATAGGTTGTTTTCACTGGGACAAAGTGAGCCACTTTGGTCAAGCGATCAACTACTACCCATATAGAATCATATCCTGATTTGGTCCTGGGCAATCCAGTGATGAAATCCATGCCAAGTTTATCCCACTTCCATTCGGGTATCGGCATAGGCTGTAACAATCCTGCTGGCTTTTGATGTTCTGCCTTCACTCTCTGACATACATCACATATGGCTACATACTCGGCAATATCCTTCTTCATACCAGTCCACCAGAAACGTTCCTTCAAATCCAAATACATCTTGGTGTTTCCGGGGTGTATCGAGTATGGTGAGTCATGAGCCTCCTGAAGTATTAACTTCCTGATCTCTGTGTTATTGGGCACATAAACACGGTCCTGAAACCATAAGGTGTCGTGCTCATCCTTAGGAAAACCTTTGGCCTTTCCTTTGCTCATTCTTTCTTTTATCTCGGCAATCTCTTTGTCATCCTTCTGAGCTTCCTGAATCTTTCCTAACAATTTAGACTGAACTTCCATTGTTGCAACAAAACCTCTAGGAACAATCTCCAATCGAAGTTCCCTGAGATCCTCTGCTAACTCCTTTGGCAATCCCGTGCTCACTAGGTTGTTAGCATAACTCTTCTGACTCAAGGCGTCTGCTACGACATTGGCCTTGCCTGGAGGATAGTGCAGCTTCATGTCCTAATCCTTTATAAGCTCCAACCATCTCCTCTGCCTAAGGTTCAGCTCCTTCTGTGCGAAAATGTACTTCAAACTCTTATGATCCGTGTACACATCACAATGATTTCCAATAAGGTAATGTCTCCAAGTCTTGAGCGCATGCACTACTGCTGCTAACTCCAAATCATGCGTGGCATAATTCAATTCGTGTGGTTTTAGTTGTCGTGAGGCATACGAAACAACTCTTCCGTCCTGCATAAGCACACTTCCAAGTCCTAGGCGAGAGGCGTCGCAATACACTTGGAAATGCTTGCGGATATCCGGCAGAATCAGCACTGGGGCTGTAGTCAAACGTTTCTTTAACTCCTGAAAACTTGCCTCACATTCTTCCGTCCATTTAAATTTGGTATCCTTCTTCAATAACTCCGTCATTGGCTTTGCAATCTTGGAAAAATTCTCAATGAATCTTCGATAGTATCCTGCAAGTCCAAGAAAACTGCGGATCTCGCTAACTGAAGTGGGTGCCAACCATTCAGTGACTGACTGAACCTTGGTGGGGTCTACTTCTATACCTTCTCCTGATATAACATGTCCAAGGAATCCGACTTCCTTCAACCAAAACTCACATTTGCTGAACTTGGCATACAACTGGTGTTCCCTAAGTTTCTCGAGAACTAAACGCAAATGCTCTTCGTGCTCCTCCTCATTCTTCGAGTATACCATTATATCATCAATGAACACCACAACAAACTTATCCAAATATTCCATGAACACTTTGTTCATCATGCTCACGAAATAGGCAGGGGCGTTAGTCAGTCCAAATGACATGACCGTATATTCATACAACCCGTACCGTGTGGTGAATGCTGTCTTTGGTATATCCTTCTCTCGAATCTTCAGCTAGTGATATCCTGATCGCAGATCGATCTTTGAAAACACCTTAGCTCCTTGTAGTTGGTCAAACAAATCATTGATCATCGGCAGTGGGTATTGTTCTTGATCGTCACCTCATTTAACGCACGATAATCAACAACCATTCTTAGAGACTTATCCTTCTTTTCAACCAAAAGCACTGGGGCTCCCCATGGTGATGAACTCCGTCGAATGTAACCTTTCTCCAATAACTCCTTGATCTGCTTCTTAATCTCCTCCAGATCATTTGCGGGCATCCGGTAGGGTCTCTTTGATATTGCCTTGTACCTGGCAATAGCTCTATCAAAAACTCGATGTCACGATCCGGTGGCATGCCTAGTAACTCCTCTGGAAAAACATCCGGGTAATCCTTCACTACAGGCACTTCCTCTTGAATAACTCCCGTGAGGGTATTTACTTGGCTCCTCCTAGGCGCATGCCTAGATACATACTTAATCCTTTTTCCCTCCGGGGTGGTGAGATAAACCGACTTACTAGCACAGTCAATGCTTCCTCCATACTTTGACATCCAGTCCATGCCTAATATCACATCCAATCCTTGTGACTCCAAAATTATTAGGTCTGACGGGAAAACATGGCTACCAATGGTTAGGGGCATCTGGTCGCACCATCGACTAGCCATATACTCTTCTCCAGTGTGAACTCACTAACAGAGGGGTCCTAAGGGTTTGGGTTGGTAGTTTAAACTTATCCACGAACCCCCTTGATATGTATGAATGCGATGCACCAGTATCAAAAAGAACAATGGCGGTAAAAGACATAAACAAAAACTTACCGATAACCGCGTCTGGCTGCTCTTCAACCTCCTCCACATTAACGTGGTTCACTTGTCCTTTGTTGAATGGATTGGGCTTCTTCCCAGCACTCCCATTGTCATTTCCATTCTTCGCTTCAGGGCACTCCGTGGCATAGTGTCCAGTCTTCCGGCACTTAAAGCAAGTAATGTGACTTAGATCTCTCTTGGCGGGTGTGGCCGGATTGGAGCGGTTCTGATTTTTGCTTGTTCCGTTCCCAGTCCCATTCTTAGAACCATTGTGGTTATGCGAACTTCCTCCGGTGTGGTTATGACCTCCATGGTTATGAACAAGTCCTCCCGAGTTCGGGGTTAGACGAGGTTTCTGCTGAGCTCCTGAGTTATACCTCCCTTGCCCATACTTCCTCTTACGGCTCTCAATCTGCTGCTGCTTCCCTTCAATCATAAGAGCCTTATCTACCAACTCCTGGTAGTTGTTGAATGTTGCCACCATGAACTGCATGCTCATCTCATCATTCAGCCCTTCCATAAACTTCTCCTGCTTCGCGGCATCTGTGGCCACATCGTCAGGGGCATAGCGAGATAACTTGCTAAACTCATCCACGTACTGAGCTACAGTACGGTTCCCCTGGCGTAAGTTGTGAAACTCATGCTTCTTCATGCTCATAGATCCAGTTGAGACATGGGCTGTGCGAAAAGCTTGCTGAAACTGATCCCAAGTGACGTTGGCTATGGGGAAAGTGGCCGTATAATTCTCCCACCATGAGGCTGCTGGTCCATCCAATTGATGTGCGGCAAAGCGCACCTTCTCAGGATCTGTGCAACCTGCGGTGGTCAACTCCCTTCCAATACGGCGTAGCCAATCATCAGCAACTATAGGCCCAGTGCTACTGGAAAACACCGGCGGCAGCAACCTCAGAAAGCGAGCTAAGTTGTCAACTAGAGGCGGGTTGTTGTTGTTGCCTTGGTTCTGGACTAACAATTGCATCAAGGCATTCTGCTGCTGGATCAACTGAGTAAGCTCTGGCGGGAAGGCAAATCCGGTGTCACGTCTCGGAGGCATCTGGTGGGTTTAGAGGGGAGAGATTGGAATAGAAAAGGGGTCTAGTGAGAAAGCACTACCCATATGCACATGAGACAAACACAATCATTTCACTCAATCAATCAAGCAAGGCATACAAACGGTCTAGAACTATCGTTGAAAGTGCTCAACTACTACTATATACATGGGGGAAATACTACTAATTATTTGGTGGTCATCTAAAAATTTTGATCGGTAGAGGACTCCATAATGTCTGCTCCAGCTTCGTCTTCAAAGTCATCTTCACTGGGGTCAGAGTCGGTGTCGTCGATGATGATGTAGTTCTCCGGGCAAGTGGAATCGTCGTCCTCTCCTCCTAGCGCGGGGTCTCCCATGAATACTCCGATCTTCTTTATCAAGTCGTCATTCTTCTCCAATAGTGTTGTAATTTCCTCCTCATATCCATCGCGTGTAGACTTAAGTTCTTCTTCCAGCTCGATGATCCTTGTCTTCGCCTTCTTCAAATCTATCATGTCTGCGCACATCTGATTCTCCTGGCGTCGAATGTGCTGGTTTAACTCCTGGATGAAAGCTGCAATGGATCTGTCCTTCTTGGTGCTGATCATCTCCCATTGCTCATCTTGGCGCCCACATATCTGATAAATAGTGTCCTTGAGATCCTTGTTGTAGACTTCTCCAATGCGTCCCATGGTAATGTGGGCTGCCATGCTCTTGCCTAGACTCCAGGTGGGTGCTTCAAAAGAAAATTCTATGGGCTTAGTGGTTGGCGAGAACGTCCTTCCTGGAACTTGAACTTGAATCATCCAGCGCTCCTCTTCTGGTAAGGTGGCGTTGTAAGTCCCGGTGAAGCTTGGTATTCCGATGTTCAGGTACCTAGTGACTTCCTTCAAGTGGCGTCCAAAGGGTGTGTCTTCATCCGGTTGTGCAAACTTGTTCTTCAAATCCGCCATCCTAAAGAGTGGAGAGGAGTCAGAAATGAGTAGAGAAGAGTGACCTATGGCTTATCTTAGTGGTCGTGTCCTACACTCAGTGTGTGCTCTGATACCATCTTGTAGCGACCCGACCTCAAACGGTCAAGTCTCTGTGCTTCAGTGTCATCCCTGGATCGGTAATGCTGACACACACAGTACTTGAAGGATCTATAGCAGAGTAGCAATCACACACTTATTACACCGAATGTCTCAGAAGAGAACTTATTACAATAAATATGGCTTAAGGCCATCTAATACGATAACAGCGGAAGGTTTGGAAGATAAAGTGAGTCCATCAACTCCAACGGCATAGCTGAGCTGCACGGCAACGACCTAACGAACCTTACTCCTCGTCTGAAAAGTCTGCAACATAATACGTTGCAGCCCGGAAACGGGTCAGCACATGGAATATGCTGGCAATATAACACAGTAGAGCAAGAACAGAATAATGCTATCACTACATGCATATTTGGCTGGTGGAAAGCTCTATGGTTATAGTTTTGCGAAAAGCCAATTTTTCCCTACAACAAAGGAATAAGTTTTATTTTAACTATCATGGTAGTTGAAACATCATTGAGAAGGTTCCTCCAACTCAATCCCAATTAAAAGTAATTATCAACCCAACAATATTAATTTAGAGTGATGAGATACTTAGGATAATCCAAGTACTAGATACTCAAGATGTCCATAACCGGGGACACGGCTAACCATGATTAGATTGTACACTCTGCAGAGGTTTGCGCACTTTTCCCCACAAGACTCGATCTCCTCCGTTGGATTTCTCACACTACATGGTGTTTGAGAAACGGATGACCGAGACAGTCTTTCAGAAACATTAACTCTTTACTCCGGGCAGACCATACCAACCTACATCCCTCTACCTGCTGATCCACCTCTTCAAGAGCTCATGCAACTTACTCAACTATGCTAGAGCCCATAATAGCTTGTGGCTGCACACGGAAGTTTCTAGCATGAAAATATCTCAGTTCCCTTTGAGCCTGGGTGGCGGACCTTAGGATTATCACAGGGGTACTCCGGGATATCCTAGGACAACACGGGATTCTCCAGGTGCCCGACAAGCAATCCACCCAGATGTGTATTAAATTTGCAACCTTAAGTTGAACCATTAACTAACAATCTCACATCTGTCATGGATTCACTCACCCAAACCACGTCTACGAGCATAGCATAGCAATATAAGCAATACGTAGAAGTAACTCCCAAGGGTTTGAATATAACAGGGCAATAGGTTCTACCTCATCAACTACTTCCCAATACCCACAAGTTAATCTCATCCTAATCATGCAATGTTTGAGGATTGTAACTAATGCACAAAAACTGGGTATGAAAGGAGTATGATCAGTGTGTTACTTGCCTTGCTGACGATCCGCAAAACCTAGGGACTCGTAGTAGCACGCTTCGCACTCTCGGAATTCTATCACAAACAAACAATAGCATACATAAGCATTCAAGCAAAGATGCACAGGCAAAACTCAAATAAGAAGAATTGACCAGAAAGTTCAACTTAAGAACTCCGGTTTCCAAGAAGAATCAAATCAAACGGAGCAACGAAACTCAAACTGTGAAAGAAACAAGAACCGTTTACTAATCTGAACTAAAGTCAAATTTTACAGTACCAAAATCTTGTTCAAGTTGATTAAACAGAAAGAGGGTTTCGAGACGAAGATCTAGGCGTTTGAATCGCCTTATTCCGATAAACAAGCGAAAAGATAAACTGAAACGAAAATCGGATCAGAAATCGCGATCGAAAATAATCGCGAAAAATCCGAGAAAAAGAAAAACTGACAAACAGGCTAACGAACGAACGTTCGCTGTCTGCGACTAACGAGTGAACACCGTTCGTTAAAATGAACATACGGACGAACGTCCGCTAAATAAACTAAACCGAGAAAAAAAACCGATCTATTAAAAAAACGAACCTAGGGTTTTCTAAAAAAACGGATCGGTTTTAAAATAAAACCGAACGACGGCAACGACGGTTATACCTCCGGTGAGATCCGGCGAGGCGGGGCGGCTCCGGCGAGGTGGGCTGTGGTGGCGGGGTGCGCGGGCGGCGGCGGCGGGGCGGCGACGGCAGCGGCGGCGCGGGCTAGGCGGTGGCGCTGGTGGCGGGGTTCGGGTGGTGGTGAGGGGGTCCGGGGCGGCGTATATAAAGGAGGGGGCTAGCTTGGGGGAGGGGGCAAGGTGGCGCGGGAGAGGATTCCCGGTCGGACTCGGCGCGCGGCGACGGCGGTCTCCGCGATGGGGACGAGGCGGACGGCGCGGCTGGGCTGGGCCGGCTGGCTGGACTTCGGCCCAGTCGGCGAAGAGAAGATTTTTTTAAATAATTTTGCCGAAACTTAAATAAATCCTAGAAAAATAAATAAAAAACTAAAAATACCAAAACAAATTTTTACCGTCTAAATAAAATATTTAGAACAAGATGAACATTTTCTTGGCCCTAAAATGCAATTTTGAAAACGTGCAATTTTTCTAATGCAAATAAAATAGCAATAAAATCCGAATAAAATCAAATATTTGATTTTAATATTTTCCTCCAATATTTCAATTATTTTGGAGAAGTCATATTATCTCCTCTCATATATTTTAATATGAAATATTTTTGGAGAGAAAAATAATTAAAACCAATAATCCTCGTTTCAATATTTGATAAAACTCAAATATGAAAACAGGGAAATCCCCAACTCTCCCTGAGGGTCCTTGAGTTGCTTAGGATTTCTAGGATTGTGAAGCGAAATGCAATAAAATATGATATGCATGAATGATCTATGTATAACATTCCAAATTGAAATTTTGGGATGTTACACTGATTTGTTCTATGTCAAGCAGTGCCGTATTCCAGAAGACTTCCTCTCGATCTCTGGGTTTGAATACGGGGCGGTCCGGTTTCCCTAAGCCGGGGTGCCACACTATACTGGATCCATGTTGGGAGGATACGTGCATGACACCTAACGGCAATGGCTGCCTCTGATACTAACTTGGCTAACTCTGTAGCATCACGTGGCCTTTTTAAACCTGCCTCAAAATGGATCTCCATTCTTCCACCTTTAGATTTTGTTAATCTGTCAAGCATTATCCCTGGTGTCTGTTCCCGCTTGAGCCGTGGTGCTATTTCAACAACGAATATGGAAAGTGTTAGTGCACTTCAAACTGTGAGAGTACATATAAAGGAGCATGCAACTGCAACTTGACTCGGTCAGGTACCGTCTTGGTGTTGATGCTCATGGGGTTCATCTGATCTTGCCAAGTCCTGTCGTGTTAGCAGTGCTTCGGAAGTAGTGTTAGGTGTGAAGGCAGCTTGGGAACTGGCCAGTTGCGGAGCAAAAGAATGAGTAACTCGTTGAGATGCCCGTACAGTTGAAGCGGATGCTGCAGCTGGTGGAGCAGGTGATACTGTGTTTGTAGATTTAGCCGGTGGACTTGGACCTTCTACTGCACTATAAGTACCAGCAGAATCTCGAGGGCAAATCCTTTTCCGTTGCACCCGACGAGTAATACCATTCCCTACTATATTCTTTTCCTTGCTCTTTTTTGACTTTGCCATGTCAAGCCGCACCATAATAAAAAGGAATAAAATCGCTCTTCAGAACTCATTGATGCATGATACAGACAAGCAATACTTTGATGTAAGACAATCGTATGAGGATGGAATATGTAAGAAAAACAGGACAGTGTGACATATTCACAAATACGATGTGTAAACTAAGCAGAAGGATTTTCAAGAAAATAGAAGTAATGCAAGCTAGACACCATATGAAAGGTGCAACCAATATCACTCTGCCAAGTTAAAAGTGTCTTGTCATAAGTGGCATTTCGAAAAATTGGAAGCAGTACAACCTAGAAATCAATGCAAGATGCAACCACTATCAAACTGCCATGTTAAAAGCGTCCAATCATGAGTGACTGATGCGGGATACACAACAGCAGTACTTTGATGTAAGAACATGGTATGATAGATAGATGCTGTGTATTCTAGACACAGAAAGGCATGTCATATGCACATGTATAACGTATAAGCTCAGCGGGTGCAATTTAATCAAATAGAAGAAATACATGCTAGACAACATATGCAACATGAAACCAATTATCACATTGTCAACTTAGAGCAAGCACCTGCAATGGTGGAGTATGGGAGATCAACTCATCATGTAGACATGGGACTTCAACTGCATTAGCAGTAGCAGGGGCAAATCTAGAGGGTCTTTGTTTGCGTCGATCCGGAGGACCACCAACGTCCCCTAACTTACTCTTTTCCTTCCTCTTTTTTCATATTGCCTTATGAATTTAAAACCACAAGAAGATGAATAAAATTAGCTCTGCATAACTGGTTGATGCATGATATAGACGAACACTACTTTGATGTAAGGCAAGCGCAGGATAGGAGGATGGAATATATACAAAAAAAGACAACATTGCATATTCACACGTACGATAGGAGGATGGAATATGTATGAAAAACAGTAAGCAGAAGGCATTTCAACAAAATTAGAAGAAATGAAAGCTAGGCACCATATGAACATGCAACCACTATCACTCTATCAGGTAAAAAGTGCCTCGTCGTAAGTGCCATTCCAAGAAATTAGAAGCAGTACAAGCTAGAAGACAATGCAAGATGCAACCTACATCACACTCCCAAGTTAAATGTGTCTTATGGGTAAGTGATTGTTGCAGGTATAAGTTGTAAGCTACACAGATGCAATTCAATGAAATTAGAAGCAATATAAACTAGGCATCATACCGAACACGCAACCACATAAAACAGTTCCAAGTTAAAGCAAGCACCTGTGATGGTGGAGTAGGGGAGACGTGCTCATCATCTACACAACTACGTTGACTGTCCAGCCTTGGGTTGTCTTGCAAATCTTGTTGGGAGGATGGTGGAGTAGAATCTTTAGAGAACCTCTGTTTGAGTTGCTCTGAAGGACCACCATCATCCACTGCCGTACTAATTTCCTTCAGTTGTATTGATTTTGCATTGTGAAGTCAAACCGATAAGAAAAAGGAATAAAATTCGCTCTTCATAACTCATTCATGCATGATACTGATGAACACTACTCTAATGAAAGGCAAAGTCATGATACGAGGATGGAATATGTATGAAAAACTGGATGACTTGACATATTCACACCTATGATGTGGTAACTAAGCAGAAGGAACTTCAACAAATTAGAAGCACTGCAAGCTAGACACCATATGAAAGGTGCAACCAATATCACTCTGCCAAGTTCAAATTGTCTGGTGTTTCAACAAATTAGAAGAAGTACATGCTAGAAATCATATGCAAGACGCAACCAATATCACACTGGCGACTTAAAGGTGCCTTATCATAAGTGACTGATGCAGGATATGCAAGAATAATAGTCTAATGTAAGAACATGGTGTGATCAGATATAGTATGTTCTAGAAACAGGAACACATGTCATATTCATAGGCATTATGTGTAAAGTAAGTAGATGCAATTCAACAAATTAGAAGCAATACAAGCTAGACATCATACGCAACATGCAACCACATATAATAGTGCCAAGTTAGAGCAAACACCTATGATGGTGGAGTAGGGGAGATGTGCTCATCATCTACACAACTACGTTGACTGTCTAGCATTGCATTGTCTTGCGAATCTTGTTAGGAGGATGGCGGAGTAGAATCTGTAGAGACCCTCTGTTTCAGTTGCTCGGAAGGACCACCATCATCCAATGCCTTACCAATTTCCTTCCGCTTTATTGATTTTTCATTGTGAGGTCAAACCGACAAGAAAAAGGAATACAACTCGCTCTTCAGAACTCATTCACGCATGATACTGACGAACACTACTCTGATGAAAGGCAAAGTCATGATACGAGATGGAATATGTACGAAAAACTGGATGACTTGACATATTCACACCTATGATGCGGTAACTAAGCAGAAGGCACTTCAACAAATTAGAAGCACTGCAAGCTAGACACCATATGGAAGGTGCAATCAATATCACTATGCCAAGTTAAAACTGTCTCGTCATAGGCGGCGGTCATCAAACTAGAAGCACTACATGCTAGAAATCATATTCAAGACGCAAATCAATATCACACTGCCAACTTAAAGCTGTACCATCATAAGTGTCTGATGCAGGATACACAAGAAGAGTAGTTTCATGTAAGAACATGGTGTGATAGACAGATATAGTATGTACCAAAAACAGGAAGGCGTGTCATTTTCACACGTATCATGTGTAAGCTAAGCAGATGCAGTTTACATTAATTAGAAGCAATACAAGCTAGAAACCATACGCAACATGCAACCAGATATCACACTGCCAAGTTAGAGCAAGCACCTTGGATGGTGGAGTAGGGGAGCAGAGACTTGGAACTTGTAATGCACTAGAAGTACGAGGATAATCTGTACAGATGGTCCTTTCACGTTGCTGCAGAGGACCACCATCATCACCTTCCTTACTCTTTTCCTTCCTCTTTTTTCATTTTGCCTTGTCAGGTCAAACCCACAAGAAAAAGAATAAAATTTTCTCTTCAGAACTCATTGATGCATGATACTGACGAACACTACTTTCATGTAAGGCAGCCACATGATAGGAGGATGGAATATGTATGAAAAATAGGATGGCATGACATATTGACATGTATGATTTATAAAGTGTAAAAAGCACAAGCTAGAAACCATATGAAAGATGAAACCAATATCACTCTGCCAAATTAAAAGGGTGGCCTCCTAAATGTATTTGACCAAATTAGAAGCAATACATGGCAACAGGCTAGAAATAATATGCAATATGCAACGAATAAAGGTGTCCCATCGCAAGTGATTAATGCAAGATACAGAAGAGAGGTAGTTTCATGTAATAACATGGTTAATAGATAGATGTAGTATGTACCAAAAATAGGAAGGCATGCCATATTCACAGGTATAATGCGTAAACTAAGCAGATGCAATTTACCCTAATTAGAAGCATTACAAGCTAGACATTGTATGCAACATGCAACCACATATCATACTACGAAGTTAGAGCAAGCACCTGCGATGGTGATGTAGGGGAAATGTGGTCTTCAAGTACAGAGCCACGTTCAATATCTTCATTTAGGCTTGTTGTTTCTTGAGGATCATGTGGGGAGGATGAAACTGGACTCTCTATAAGAGTAGCGCGCCTCATACCACTACAAAAAAATACACTTCCGTGATGATACGTGTAGTAGGTCACGTTTTCTGTCATGCATTTACATCCATGACGATTTTATGACAGAATCAAGATAATCATACCTGTGCTGTCGCAGAAGTGTACCATGACATTACCAAAATTATCATCATGGAAGTGTCCACTTCCATGACGATAAATGGCGCGTCATGGAAGTGCTTTCGTCAAGGGTAACCGACACGTGGCATCCACCGTAACGGTCGCCGTTAAGCTACCGGGGCCGGTTTTGGATCCGTTATCCCGTTAACAACCCGAACCAATGGGGATTTTCCAAGTGTAAATTTCTCAATGGCCAGAGGAACCACGTGTCGGCTCACCGTTGGGACAGATGTCATCACTCATTGGAACGGAGTAAACCCGGGCAAACGTTGGGTCAGGCCGGGCTTGTAAAAGCCCGACCTTCATTTTTCAAGCCCGAGCCCGGCCCGAAGCCCGAAATACTCCCTGTTTTCAAGCCCGAGCCTGGCCCGAAATCAAGCCCGAAGCCCGAAAGCTCGGTCCGAATGCTATTTTTTAGTACGCGCACGTGCAAGCCCGGCCCGAAATACAGAAAAAATGAAGCCCGAGCCCGGCCCGAACTATCTTTCAGGCTGCAAAACAAAGCCCGAGCCCGGCCCGAATGTCAAGCCTGGCTCGGCTCGGCCCCAGTTTTTCGGGCCGAGCTCGGGCCGGGCTGCCCATGCCCGGGTTTAGACCAGAGGCACCTATGATACGTCGACACATGGCACGGCCCAACAGAGGCCCATTCCGGTGAAAAGGCCGGCTCATTTGACTTGGTCAAAAGGTAGCAGGCTGGCCCACGGAAAGCCTTCGCACATATCCCATTTACAGCCCGCTAACTCATGACCCGTTACGGCCTATCCGAATTAGGCTTAGTAGCGTCATCTGGGTCGTCCAATATGATTCCAGCCCATTGTAACTTCTGTCCCATGTATGGCCCATGACGTCTTTCGGCCCATATGAGGCCCTTTGTAACTCTTGGCCCATTAACGGCCCGTGGTGAAACTGGCCCGTAATGAATAGCGTATCGCTTTATACCCATTAAGGGCCCATTATTCCATTGGGTCGTTTCCAGCCCGTGTTATCTTTCGGCCTTCTCAGGGCCCATCTATTCTTGGGCTCATTTCCAGCATTTGGTTACTTACAGCCCGTTACTGGCCTTTTCTGCTTGTGGGCCAAATTCAACCTGTGCTTACAGTCGGCCTGTTTGTGGCCCGTTAATCTGTTGGGCCGTTTTCATAGCGTCATCAAATACGGCCGATTAACGACGACCCGTTATGGTTGGCACATGAACGGACGATTCTCTAGCCCATTTACGACCCATAATGTGATCTGTTATGGGCCCATGTTTGGCCAATCGATCATAGGCCCGTAGAAGGCCCATTGATGCTACGGCCCATAGAAGGCCCATTGTTTCTACGGCCCATAGAAGGCCCATTGTTTCTATAGCCCGTAGAAGGCCCATTGTTTCTACGGCCCATATATAGGAGGCCCATGGTCACTACAGTAAATATGTAGCCCATGGTTATTGTGGCGTAGGTTTAAAAAATAGGTTATTGCGGCCACTAGCAATCCGTGGAAAAAGAACTGCACTGACTACAAGTAAACAAATAAACAAGACAACAAGGAAATAAATAAGCAAGCAACTTACGCTAGGCTATCACGGCAATTACACAGATTACATCCACTGGGCATCAAAGTTTGCCACCAATGCAAATATAGGGAACAAAGCAGCATATCACATACACTGGTAGTCAAAGTTGGCGACCAGTGTAAATAAACGCCGCAGCAAAACTAGTCCAGAACTGAAAGCACTTCAGAAGAGCTCAAGAAACAATATCCTGGGTACCCATAATGCAGGCAAGATGCTTAGCAAGCGTATTCACTTTCTCTTGTTTGGTGCAGGGAATCATCGTAGCAATTCCCAATGGTGGAAGTGATAAGTATGGAGTGTCGAACCCACAAGGAGCTAATGGTAAGATCAATATTCTCTCAAGTCCTATCTGGCACTGATAAGACTCTACGTACACCGAACATTTGCTTCCAACTAGAAACGAGAAATAAAACTACATTGTGGGTATGAAGAGGATAACTTCGCATGATATCGAAGAGCTAAAACATAAAAGTAGGTGTTGTTATCATAAAGTTAGAATATATTACTAAATATTATAAATAGCGAGTGTGGAATAA
The DNA here is from genome assembly GCF_018294505.1 of Triticum aestivum. Taxonomy (NCBI): domain Eukaryota; kingdom Viridiplantae; phylum Streptophyta; class Magnoliopsida; order Poales; family Poaceae; genus Triticum; species Triticum aestivum. The sequence continues at coordinate 412,979,387 of NC_057802.1, read as the reverse complement.
TGATGGGTCGGTGTGTGGAATTATCCTAGGCAATTGTTAACAAGGCCGGTAATCACTATTGCAATTTCATATGAGGGAGAGGCATAAGCTAACATACTTTCTCTTCTTGGATCATATGCACTTATGATTGGATCTCTAGCAAGCATCCGCAACTACTAAAGGTCATTAAGGTAAAACCCAACCATAGCATTAAAGCATCAAGTCCCCTTTATCCCATACACAACAATCCCCTTACTCGGGTTTATGCTTTTGTCACTCAAGCCACCGACTATAAGCGAATCATGAACGTATTGCAACACCCTACAGCGGGAATCCCTGACACTTGCGCGACACGGAGGGCACAATAGGACAACACCAAAATAAAACATACAACTCATACCAATCTAGATCATCAATCAACCCAAAGACAAAGGATATCTACTCAAAACATCAGAGGATGGCAACACATCATTGGATCATAATATGTGGCATAAAGCACCATGTTCAAGTAGGGATTACAGCGGGGTGCGGGAGAGTGGACCGCGTAAAAGAGATGAGGATGGTGATGATGATGGTGATGTTGATGAAGACGATCACTGCGGCGATGATTCCCCTCCCGATGGCACTCATGCGCCACTGAGAGATAGGAGGAGAGGTTCTCCCCCTTGCGCTTCCTCCTCCATGGCCTCCCCCCTAGATGGGGAGAGGATCTCCCTCTGGTCCTTGGCCTTCATGGCAATGATGGCCCCTCCGGGACCCTCCTCCATGGCCTCCGGTGATGATGGCCCCCTCCGGCAGGGTGCCAGAGAGGGCCTAGATTGATTTCTCGTGGCTACAGAGGCTTGTGGCGGTGGAACTTCCAATCTAGGTTATTTTCTGGAGGTTTGGGCATTTATAGGAGAGGTTGGTGTCGAGAACAAGTCAGGGGGCCCACGGGAAGTCGACGAGGCATAGGGGCGTGCCCAGGGGTGGCCGCGCCCTCCACCCTCGTGGGGCCCACGGGACTCCCCTCCGGTAACTCTTTGTTCCAGTATTTTTTATATTTTCCAGAAAAAATCTCCATTGATTTTCAGCGCATTCTGAGAACTTTTATTTCTGCACAAAAGCAACACCACGGTAGTTCTGCTGAAAACAGCGTCAGTCCGGGTTAGTTCTAATCAAATCATATAAAACCATTGTAAACATGGCATGAATACTTCATAAATTATAGATACGTTGGAGATGTATCAGCATCCCCAATCTTAATTCCTGCTCGTCCTCGAGTAGGTAAATGATAAAAGAAATAATTTATGAAGTGTGAATGCTAGCAAGTGCATAAGTTTGATCAATGATAGTTCCAATCACTTTTCCTAGCATCATTATATATCATAACAGTAGCTCATCTCATGAAACTTCTCATGATCAAGTAACAAGCTATTCACGTGTTGAAGTATAGATCGTAAACTTTCTTGAAAACTAACAAACGTGCTCTTAGTCATCAAACAATTGCAATTCATCTTATTTTCGGGAAGGGTCTATGTAAGAGCTTTGATTCAGCAAACTCCACATACCCAACTATCATTTAATCTTTCACAATTGCTAACACTCATGTGACATTTATGGGTTCAAAGTTTTAATCGGACACAGAGAAAGATAGGGGCTTATAGTTTCGCCTCCCAACCTTTTACCTCAAGGGTAATGTCAACAATAATAATTTATGAAAACCTACATCCAAGTGGATATATATATCCGGATCGCTCCAACACAAAGTGCTTGCCAAAGGATAAAGTGTAAAAGGAAAGGTGATGATCACCATGACTCTTGTATAAGGGTAGAAGACAAAAGTAAAAGATAGGCCCTTCACAAAGGGAAGCAGAGGTTGTCATGCGCTTTTATGGTTGGATGCACAAAATCTTAATGCAAAAGAACGTCACTTTATATTGCCGCTTGTGGTAAAGACCTTTATTATGTAGTCCGTCGCTTTTATTTCTTCCCTATCACAAGTTCGTATAAAGCTTATTTTCTTCGCACTAATAGATCATACATATTTAAGGAGCAATTTTTTATTGCATGCACCGATGACAACTTACTTGAAGGATCTTACTCAATCCATAGGTATGTATGGTGGACTCTCATGGCAAAACTGGTTTAAGGAATGTTTGGAAGCACAAGTAGTATCTCTACTTGGTGCAAAGAATTTGGCTAGGATGAGAGGGAAAGGCAAGCTCAACATGTTGGATGATCCAAGACAATATAACGTTTCAAACATAGGAAAACATAACCCATTAAGTTGTCTTCCTTGTCCAACATCAACTTTTTACCATGTCATATTTCAATGAGTGCTCACAATTACAAAAGATGTCCAAGATAGTATATTTATATGTGAAATCTCTCTTCTTTCAATATTCTTTCATGAATTGTTCAAGTGACCAATTCTGCGTTTTCTAACTTTCAATAAGTTTACTACCTATACTTATTATGTGTGAAGTCATTACTCCCCATGTCATAAGCATATGAAATGTATATAAATTCAGATTTATGATATTCAATTCATTCAACCATTTACTCATAGGATATACGTGAAGCACGTGAGTAAATGACAAACTACTCCAAAAAGATATAAGTGAAGAACACTGAGTAGTCAAATAATTAACTAGCCATGGTAGGATTCTTTTTCATTCAAGATTTCAGATCCAATGATTTTATTCAAACAGTAAGTAAAATTGAAAATGCGCACCAAGCAAAACACATATCATGTGACGAATAAAAATATAGCTCCAAGTAAGGTATACCGATAGTTTTGAAGACGAAAGAGGGGATGCCTTCCGCGGCATCCCCAAGCTTAGGCGCTTGAGTCTTCCTTGAATATTACCTTGGGGTGCCTTGGGCATCCCCAAGCTTAGCCTCTTTCCACTCCTTATTCTCCTCATATCGACATCTCACCCAAAGCTTGAAAACTTCAATCACACAAAACTTAACGGAACTTCGTGAGATAGGTTAGTATGATAAAGAGTAAACCATTCACTTTGGTACTATCAAATACAAGGTTCATAATTGTTATCACACAATGCCTACTGTACCATATCACTTATACAATTTATACTGAGAAATATAAGCCATAGAAACTAGAAAACAAGCAAACTATGCAATGAAAACAGAATCTGTCAAAAACAGAACAGTCTGTAATGATGTGAACAGAAACCATACTTCTGCTACTCCAAAAATTATGAAATAAATTGGTGGACGTGCGGAATTTGTCTATTAATCTTCTGCAAAAATAATCAACTGAAAATCACTCTTCTGTAAAAAATGACAGCTAATCTCGTGAGCGCAAAGTTTCTGTTTTTTACAGCAAGATCACATTAACTTTCACCCAAGTCTTCCCAAAGGTCTTACTTGGCACTTTATTGAAACAAAAGCTATAAGACATGATTAATAAAGTATCTTAATCATGTAAACACACAAAAACATTAAGGGTAAATATTGGGTTGTCTCCCAACAAGCGCTTTCCTTTAATGCCTTTTAGCTAGGCATGATGATTTCAATGATGCTCACATAAAAGATAAGAATTGAAACATAAAGAGAGCATCATGAAGAATATAACTAGCACATTTAAATCTAACCCACTTCCTATGCCTAGGGATTTTGTGAGCACATAGTTTATAGGAACAAGAATCAACTAGCATAGGAAGGCAAAACAAGTACAACTTCAAAACTTTAAGCACATAGAGAGGAAACTTGATATTATTGTAACTCCTACAAGCATGTATTCCTCCCTCATAATAATTTTCAGTAGCATCATGAATGAGTTCAAGAATATAACCATCACATAAAGCATTCTTTTCATGATCTACAAGCATAGAAATTTTACTACTCTCCACATAAGCAAAATTCTTCTCATTCAAAATAGTGGGAGAAAACTCAACAAAATAGCTGTCATGTGAGGCATAATCCAATTGAAAATTAAAATCATGATGACAAGTTTCATGGTTAACATTATTCTTTATAGCATACATATCATCACAATAATCATCATAGATAGAAACTTTGTTCTCATAATCAATTGGAACCTCTTCCGAAATAGTGGAATCATTACTAACTAAAGTCAACACTCTTCCAAATCCACTTTCATAAATATCACACTAAGATTCAACATCCTCCAAAATAGTGGGATCACTAATTCCTAAAGTTGACACTTTTCCAAGCCCACTTTAGATGATAGTATTATTCATACTCCAAAAGATATAAGTGAAGTTCAGGGAGTATTCTACAATTAATATAGACTAACCAATATCCAAGCTCAAAATATATAAGTGAAGCACACGAAGCATTCTATAAAACCATACTCAAAAGATTTAAGTGAAGCACAAAGAGCATTATATAAGCTCGTACTCAAAAGATTTAAGTAAAGCACATGAATCACTCTGTAAATCGATGAAGGGATATCTCATACTAGCATGGTTCTTAAAGAAAAAGAAAAACACAAAGGACACAAATCATGTGAACAAAACAAAAACCGAGGTATACCGATAATTGTTGAAGAAGAAAAATGGGATGCCAACCGGGGCATCCCCAATCTTAGATGCTTGAGTATCCTTGGAATATTTACTTGGGGTGCCTTGGTCATCCCCAAGCTTGAACTCTTGCCTCTCTTTATTCTTCTTACATCGGTAACTTCTCGTTCTTCGAACACTTCATCCACAAAAACTTAACAAAAACTTTATGAGATCCGTTAGTATACTAGAGCAAATCACTACCTTTAGGTACTGTTGCAAACTCATTCCAATTTCATATTAGCACTTTATCTACTGTATTCCAACTTCACCATGGTTCAAACCCCCCGATACTACCCATAGATTCATCAAAATAAGCGATCAACACATAGAAAACAGAATCTGTCAAAAACAGGACAATCTGTAGTAATCGGGAAGTTTAGTAAACTTCTGTAACTCCAAAAAATTCTAAAAAATATGACAATTTAAACAATTTGTACAGAAGTAATGTGCAAAAAGTTTCAGACCCATTTGACTTTCCAGTAAAAAATGTAAATTCACACACTTCAGCCAAAGTTTCTATTTTTGTACTGCACAAAGTAAACAAGCAATCTAATCGTCCTAAAACCGAAGCTTGGCACATTATTTTTATATTACAATGGATATATACAAGGGGATAATTATCTTCAGAGAAGCTTCCGTGAATTTTTTTACATTGTTTCCATGAGCATGAACACAAGTGTTCAAGGTCGACCCACACTTCTCCAATGCATAACCTTCCAATCACTTCTCTTATTGAAAAACTTTTTAGGCATGAGAGGCAAGTAAATTTTTTTGTATTTTCATTCTTTAATTTTTTTGTATGTTTCACCCACAACTAAGCATAAACAAAAAGTAAAAACACAATCTACTTAGTGAAGAAAGCAAACAAGCACACACGAGAATATCAACCCCACGCTATTGCTCCCCGGCAACGGCGCCAGAAAAGAGCTTGATAATCCCCAAGTGCAGGGAATCATCCTAGCAATTCCCAATGGTGGAAATGATAAGTATGGAGTGTTGAACCCACAAGGAGCTAAAGGTAAGATCAATATTCTCTCAAGTCCTATCTGCCACTGATACGACTCTACGTACACCGAACGTTTGCTTCCAACTAGAAACGAGAAATAAAACTACGTTGTGGGTATGAAGAGGATAACTTCGCATGATATCGGAGAGCTAAAACATAAAAGTAGGTGCTGTTATCATAAAGTTAGAATATATTACTAAATATTATAAATAGTGAGTGTCGAATAATGATGGGTCGGTGTGCGGAATTATCCTAGGCAATTGTTAACAAGACCGGTAATCATTGTTGCAATTTCATATGAGGGAGAGGCATAAGCTAACATATTTTCTCTTCTTGGATCATATGCACTTATGATTGGATCTCTAGCAAGCATCCGCAACTACTAAAGATCATTAAGGTAAACCCCAACCATAGCATTAAAGCGTCAAGTCCCCTTTATCCCATACGCAACAACCCCCTTACTCGGGTTTATGCTTCTGTCACTCAAGCAACCCACTATAAGCGAATCATGAACGTATTGCAACACCCTACAACGGGAATCCCTCACGCTTGCGCGACGCGAAGGGCACAATAGGACAGCACCAAAATTAAACATACAACTCATACCAATCTAGATCATCAATCAACCCAAAGATAAAGGATATCTACTCAAAACATCATAGGATTGCAACACATAATTGGATCATAATATGTGGCATAAAGCACCATGTTCAAGTAGGGATTACAGCGGGGTGCGGGAGAGTGGACCGTGTAAAAGAGATGAGGATGGTGATGTTGATGAAGACGATCACCGCGGCGATGATTCCCCTCCCGATGGCACTCCGGCGCCACCGAGAGAGAAGAGGAGAGGTTCTCCCCCTTGCGCTTCCTCCTCCATGGCCTCCCCCTAGATTGGGAGAGGTTCTCCCTCTGGTCCTTGACCTTCATGGCAATGATGGCCCCTCCGGGAGCCTCCTCCATGGCCTCCCGTGATGATGGCCGCTCCGGCAGGGTGCCAGAGAGGGCCTAGATTGATTTCTCGTGGCTACAGAGGCTTGCGGCAGCGGAACTTCCGATCTAGGTTATTTTCTAGAGGTTTGGGCATTTATAGGAGAGGTTGGCATCGAGAACAAGTCAGGGGGCCCCACGGGAAGTCCACGATGCACAGGGGCGCGCCCCAGGGGGTGGGCGCGCCCTCCACCCTCGTGGGGCCCACGGGACTCCCCTCCGGTAACTGTTCGTTCCATTATTTTTTAGATTTTCTAGAAAAAATCTCCGTTGATTTTCAGCGCATTCCGAGAACTTTGATTTCTGCACAAAAACAACACCACGGTAGTTCTGCTGAAAACAGCGTCGGTCCGGGTTAGTTCTAATCAAATCATACCAAAATCATATAAAACCATTGTAAACATGGCATGAATACTTCATAAATTAATAGATACGTTGGAGACGTATCAGTAAACCAGTTCAGTAGTAAGGTGGACAGTATAACAACGTGAAACAAACATAAATCTATGTAGTTTGGTCACTGTATGGTCTATATCATTCTAGTTTATAGTTTATGTTGCCAAATCAAGATAGAGACAGTTCAAACCATATCTATTTAAGACAAAGCAGCATAGACAGAATATAAGTGTGGGAAACTACACAGCAATAACAACACTTGTAATGTGCATGGCATGAGAACATAACTGTTCATTCAATTGAAACTAAAATCAACATAGAGCAAGTTACAACAGGAAACACGTTAAAGAAACAGGTTTAAAACATACCTGTTGTGCCATTGGAGTTTCAGTTGCATCCTTCAAATTTGAAATTAGTTGGTATGAGTAAATACAGTGATGCAAGAGCAAAGAAGTATGAACCATAGCTACGAAACCTCACCTGAGAACAATTCTTCTTCTGCTTTAAGCATTGACTTGGGGTTCGGAGTGGTGGTCCTCGTGCTTTGGGCACTGCACTTGCCTTAGTAACTGCTCATGTTTGGGTGCTTTGTGTTGGATACGGTGTTGTGTCAACTGGAACTGGGTTACTATCTGCTGGGGTTGGGGTTAGAAGGGGTGTAGCTGGTTCTCTGTCCAACTGGGTAGGGCTGCAATCTGCGTGAGTCTGGGTTATGTGTGGTAGGGCTAGTTCTTGGGCAAGTACAAATGTGGTTCTATCTGCATCGATAGGTAGCACGATCTTTTGTGAAGACCGTGTTTTTACTCCCATAGATATTGCCATCACCCCCTCCAATTCAATTGGCTGATAAACCAGAAAAGTAATTGAATGTACAGACATTGTAAGATATACAGGTGCAATGGATAGTAGGGAAGAAAACAGGTCATGAAATAATTCACATTTATGTTGTCTACATGTTTGTGGACCCCTAAGTTCAGGTCCCGCATATCTTTCCCCCACTGACTTGATTCCTCGGATGCGTTGCTCTCGCACTTGATCTTGAACTCCCGGTAGTCATCTTCGCTAATCGAAGGATTTTTCTCCTTGATCTTCTCATAACTATCACCTTTTCTAATCATGCTCTTCACCACGCCTCTCCAAGTAGCCAGGGCCTTGCTCATCTTCGTGAGGGCGGCACTGTTCACTTTATTCCCTGAGAGGCGTGTGTTTGCGAAGTCACCGGGGAACTTTTATAGTTCGTGCAGCTTCGTGAAGAGGAGGTTGCGCAAATTCCGTCGGTCACGATGCCTTAGGTTCTCGGTGTTGATCGAGACGGTGCTCCGGAGAATGCACCCGAGCTGTCCCGCGTACTCCTTGACTATTTCTTTGGGCGCCGTTGGATGCCCCTGGGAGGACACTTCAGTAAATTCCTCCTTGACGGTGCCAAGCACGTTCGGGCGCCGGTCCTTCCGTTGCCTCTTCGGTTGGCTGCCATCTGTGCGTGCGCCGCCATCATCAGTGGTGGCATCCTCGGCGGCACCATCAGTGGTGTCATCCCCGACGCCACTAGGGGTTGTGTAGTCGGGATCGCTGTCTTCCGCGACGTCCTCATAGCTGTGAGGTTCTTCCTCCATCTCCTGGGGCTGCTCCCAGAATGCCTTGCCCGAACCGCCGGCCTCATCGTTGTGGGCCATATTTCGCTCTAAATAGGAAAAAAATTGGTCAAAAAGTTGGTTATTGTCAAGGAACAAGATCATGGTCTCATCATTTAGGGTTTGTCGACACCGAGGCATCCTAAAAGCTAAGCTTTTATCATTTAGGGTTTGTCGACGCCGAGGCACCCTAAAAGCCTAAGCTTTCATCATTTAGGTTTTTATCGACACCGAGGCACCCTAAAAGCCAAGGTTTTATCATTTAGGGTTTGTCGACGCTGAGGCCCATGCATAACACAAGAGGCAGTTGATCCTACTTAATTAAGTACTAAGATACCCCGGCCCATGCATTAGTCGCAAGTACCCCATATGTCCTATTTTTAGCAAAGTCATGCTAAAATTCACGGAAAATTTCAGCATGACCTTTGCTGAAAATAGGACATATGGAGTACCCGAATTTGTCGGAACGGAAGTTAATCGACATTCCGGCAAACTCAAGGGCCTCTCGGGGTACCTGCAAAATCATCACGACACGATGGTCGGAGACAAAACCCAGCAAACTAGCACCACAATGTGCCTCTACTTTCATATGGATGAAAAGGCCACAGACCATATGGTCCTCTGCTTTCATATGGAAAAAAATCAGCTCAACTTATGTGAGCTTCCATTCCAGATCTAATAGGTCACCCAACAAAAAATCATCAATAGTTTAGCAAGTTTGTACCCTCAAGAATGAACATATAGCAATATCTGTTGTCCCCCCATAACATACAGAAATCAAAATCAGCTCAACTTAGATGACAATGTATATACTTTATCACATTATATAGGTGTTGCAACAACATATGTACTTTATCACATTATAAGTCCTCACACCATCAACTATGACAAAATCTGAGAGTATAAGTCTGGTTACATTCACCCAAGTCCAAACATAAAATTATGTCCAACATAGTACAACACACTTTGATAATTTCATAGGATTTAATATACCGAACGAAACCTGACAAGTGATATGTGTTTTAAGTATCTACAGAACAGCCTCTAAATTTTTCATGTTGTAACTTTATTTTAATACCACCTCTAACAGGGCCTAATCTCCCATATCAAAATACTGTACCCAGGAACATATATTTCGGGACAGCAAACTAAACTGATAGCTGCTCTCAAACCGTACATCCAAACGACACAAATAAATACTCTAAAGAAACCTTGAAACTTTATCTAAAACTTATGTAAAGGGGGCAACTCAAAATTCTGAGCCTAGCTAACTCATTTTTCAGATATAAGCTTGCTGTCCAGATTTGACAGTGCAGTTTTTAACCGAACCAAGTTCAGTTTACAGCCAGAGTCACCCCACGATCCAGATTTTCTCTAAAAGGCAACCAACATCTCGCAATATTGCTCATGAATGGGTTATCATCCCTAACTAATTTGGTTAAACAAAGGATCTAGCATAAAATAGGGCTGCTATGCACCTTACATGGATGTTACAAAAACACCGGAAATCCAAGTTCAGTACATGAAACACTCACTAGGTACTAGTTTGAGCTCACGTAACAAGCCAAGGGTTGAGTTTAGCTCCTATTGACTTAGCTTCCGACTTCTCTCATGTATAAGTAAAAGGCTAGTGAATTAAAAATAGAACTAGCTGCAGATTATTAACCCAATACGAATCACAGATAAATAAATTCTGGAGTTATGCTCACAACAGAAATATATGCGCAGGTGTGCAATGACAAAATTCTGGAGTTATGCTATGCAATCTAGAATGTAGTCTAAGGGGAACTAACTAGCAGCAGCTCATCTAGAACACATGTGAGTACTTCAATGGAAATAGCAACATCAGGAAGAAAAGAAGGAACATTGTCCCACAGTAGCAACAGCAGGTGGGCGGGGCCCGAGCGTAGTGGAGGCGCGGTCGCGGTGCGGTGAGCGCGCCTTGGCGGGGCCAGGGCGCGGCCAGGGGCCGAGGGGAGCACGGCCACGGGGGCGGCAACCAGGAGCTGGGGAACGGTGGTGCGACAGCCTACGGCGACGAAATCGAAGGGGGGGAAGGGGAACCGGTGCAGCTCACCGAGAGGAAGACGATGGCGAGCTCGTGCGGGGCCGGGGTTGACGAGTTGACGCGGATCAACGGTGAGGCCGCGGTGGCCGGAGGTGGAAGAAGACCTCGATCCGCACGATGCAGAGTAGTCGAGCTCGAACGGGTGGCCGTAGATGACGTAGAAGAACACTGCAGAGCTCCTAGACTCCTTGGTGGGGTGCGGGGACGACGGTGGTCGCGGGGACGATGCGGTGACGGTGATGACCTAGTCGGGTGAAGCGGCGCGAGGGGAGGGGAAGTGGGGAGGTGCTAGGGTTTGCACAGGGGTCTGGCTCAGCCTTATCCAACAGGGGAGCCGGAGCGGGTGTGGAGCGGGCGCGGGGGTCGTCGGAGCGGGCGCGGGGGTCGTCGGAGCGGGTGTGGCAAGGGAGGGAAGGGGGCTCTGGCGAGGGAGAGGGAAGGGGGATCGGGCGAAGGGGTATCCAGCTAGAGGGGGGAATGTTAGTAATGGCGCTCCATCTAGGGGTGCGCCATTAGTAACTTTTTTTCTGATAGCAATGGCGCACCCTCCTCTGGTGCGCCATTAGTAACTTTTTTTTCATTATTTTTTGTTGCATCTAATAATTTGTTTTTTATCAAATTTGTTATTTTCATGAGGACTAGAACAGAAGATATCATCAAATTTGTTTTTTTTGAAAATATCATCAAATTTGTTTTTTATTTTTAATTGAAAATATCATCAAATTTGTTATTTGAAAATATCATCAAATTTGTTATTTAAAAATATCATCAATATTTTTTTGGATTTTTAGTTGCATTCATTTGTGAATTGGTAAAACATTTATGAATATGAAAAAATATCATCAAATTTGAAAAAATATTCATGAATTCAAAAAGTGCCCATGAAATTTAAAAATATTCATGAGTTCAAAAAATATTAACAAATTCAATATTCATGAGGACTAGAACAGAAGAAATATCATTTCAAAATGTCGAAATACAATCGAGAAATGAAGACTACGATTTAAATACAATCGATCTTAGCTAGCTATCTTTTCACAATCTTCTTGCCCTTCTTTTTCGCAAATGGAGTTCTTCTGTTGAACGGACGTCCTTTAGGTAGGGTGGTCCTGCTTCTTCTTGTGGTGTATGGCACTTCATCGTCGTCGTCATGTTCCATCTTCGGGTCGCCGTACTTGTCGAAGTCTTGCTCATTGGCGACTCCATCCATTCCGATGATCTTCCTTTTGCCTCTCCTCACGACAACACGACTGGGCTTTGACGGGTCGGTAATGAAGAAGCATTGGTCCACTTGGGAAGCCAGTACCCATGGCTCATTTTTCGCGGTGACGTTTGCGCCCGCGGTCTTGGATTTGGCTTCGGGTATAACCATGGTGGTGAAATACCGGTCTTCTTTTATGACGCTCTTGGCCCATCTGACACGGAACATCGGGACCTTCTCTCCAGCGTAGCTCAGCTCCCAGATCTCCTCGATCCTTCCGTAGTATCTGTCCTTGTCGTTACCGGTGTAGGATTCCATCGTTACCCCGGAGTTCTGATAACCATCGCTCTTCATGTCCTTGTCCTCGGTGTAGAATGTGTAGCCGTTGATATCGTACGCCTCATAGGTCATCAGGTTGTGCTCGGCGCCCTGTGACAAGGCGAATATGAGTTTTTCTTCCGCGGAAGAATCCTCATGTAAAGGGTACGACAGAAGCTTCTCCTTGAACCAACGCGTGAAACATGAGTTGTGCTCTTTGATTATATCTCCGTCCGTCCTCTGTTGGCCTCGGTCATTGTACGTCTTCTCAATAAAGGTTTTGTGCTCTACCACCCAAGGATCGACCACGTCTATGTGTTCTAGCGCGACTAGGTTTGCTCTTTCAAAGTCGGCAAGTCGACCCTCGAAGTCGACATGCATTTCGCGGCGACCCTCGCGGTGACCCCATCCAGCGAGCCTGCCGAGGTGCCTGTTGACGGGCAGACCAACGGGGTTCTCGATGCCTAGATAATTCGTGCAGTAGGAGATGCACTCTTCGGTCAAAAGCCCCTGGCTATGCTTCCCTCTGGACGTGACATGTTGCGAACGTATCCTTTGATGACACCATTCATCCTTTCGAACGGCATCATGCTGTGCAGGAACGTCGGCCCGAGTTGGATGATATCCTCCACGATATGGACCAGCAAATGCACCATAACATCGAAGAATGCGAGCGGGAAGTACATCTCAAGCTCGCATAGTATCACCACGATCTCTTCCTGTAGCCTTCTGAGTTGCCTCACGCCAACCGACTTCCGAGAGATGACGTCGAAAAAGTTGCATAGGCCAAATAGAGTTTCACAGACGTGCGCGTCCATGATCCCACGGATTGCAACTGGAAGTATCTGGGTCATCAGCACGTGACAGTCGTGAGACTTCATCCCGCTGAACTTCTGCTTCGCTGAGTCTAGGTATCTGCTTATCTTCCCCGCGTAACTGTAAGGAAGTTTTACTCCTACAAGGCAGGTGAAAAACTGCTCGATCTCCTCCTGACTTAGAGTGAAGCACAGGGGAGGGTAGTCATTTCCGGTCTTCTTGGCCTTTTTGCCTTTGCGACGACTTTCCGTGTCCTGCTTCGCCTCATCATCATCATCATCATTAGCGTGAAGCTCCTCCCTGATGCCCATTGATTTCAAGTCTGCCCTTGCTTTCGGCCCATCTTTGGTCCTCTCTGGCATGTTGAGCAGGGTACCAAGCAGACTCTCGCACACGTTCTTCGTGATATGCATGACATCAAGGCTGTGAGGCACGCGGTGGATCTTCCAGTACGGCAAGTCCCAGAAAATAGACCTCGTTTTCCATACCTTCAGCAGCGGCTCTGGCGCCTTTCGCTTCTTTCCCGGCTCTGGCGCCTTTTGCTTCTTTCCAGCAGTGGGCAATGTTTCCAATTTTTTAACAGCTCGTCTATTTCCTCGCCGCTCCTCGTACGCGGGCGTCTTCGGGGTTCGGTTTCACCATCGAACAGATCCTTGCGTTTTCTCCATGGGTCATCGTCGCGAAGCCACCTTCGATGTCCCATGAACACGGTTTTCGAAGACCCGGGATCTCTATCTAGCTGGCGATACGTTGTGTCATCCATGCACCTGACGCATCCAGAAAATCCGTGGACCACCTGCCCCGCGAGATATCCGTAACCGAGATAGTCGTGCACCGTCGTGAGCAGTGCGGCTCTCATAGGGAAATATTCTTTCTCTGCGGCGTCCCACGTATTGGCTGGCGTTTTCCACAGCGTGTCTAGCTCCTCTTTCAGCAGCCCCAGATACAGATTGATGTCGTTCCCTGGTTGTTTCGGCCCTTCAATTAGCATACTCATGTGAATGTACTTCCTCTTCATGCACAACCAGGGGGAAGGTTGTACATCCACACAAACACAGGCCAGGTGCTATGTGTGCTTCTCTGGCTGCCAAACGGATTGACTCCATCGGTGCTCGCGCCCAGCACGATGTTCCTTGGATCGTCCCCAAATTCTGGGTGTTCGAAGTTCAACGCTTGCCACTGGCTCGCATCCTTAGGGTGACTCAGCATCTTGTCTTTTTTATTTATCTCCGGATCATTTCCGTCATCTTCTCGCTTCTTCTCCTCCCTATCCGCGTGCCAACGCAGGAGCTTTGCTAGCTTAGGGTCCGCGAAATACCGCTGCAGACGAGGAGTGATCGGAAAGTACCACACCACTTTTCGAGGAGCTTTCTTCCTCTTCTTGTATCGAGTGACGCCGCACACCGGACATATGGTAGACTCCGCGTGCTCGTCCCGATAAATGATGCAATTGTTCATGCACACATGGTATTTCACGTGCGGTAAATCCAGAGGACACACGATTTTCTTCGCCTCCTCGAAACTGGTCGGGCACTTGTTCCCCTTGGGAAGACGTTCGTGCCAGAATGACATGTTCTCGTCGAAGCATGCGTCGGTCATTTTGTGTTTTACCTTCATCTCCAGAGCCATGAGCGTTACTTTCAGGCGGGTATCCTCGGGCCTGCATCCTTCATACAATGGAGTAACCGCGTCTATCTCCAGTTGATCCAGCTTGGCTTTCTCTCGGGCGGCAGCTCTTGCGTTATCCGTCTGCTTGAGAAGCAGCTCTTGAATATGAGGGTCCTGCACCCAGCCCATCGATGGTCCATCGTCGTCTGCTCCGGCATCTTCATCTTCATGATCATGCCCTTCGTCTTGATCTTCCTCATCATCATGTCCTGCATCTTCTACATGATGACTGTGTACAGCATCACCGTCGTGATCATGTCCTGGAGATTCTTCGTCTTCTCGCCCGCCCTCGCCGCGGTGGTTGTCTTGCTGCCCTTCCTCATTTCTTGCCCGGCCCCCATGGACGACTTCATAGTCATCTTCATCACCTTGCCACCGATAGCCATCCATGAAACCACGCAAGAGCAGGTGGTCCCGCACCTGCCCGGAATCCGGGTCCGCAATAAGGCTCTTCAGCTTGCATCTTCGACACGGACATCTTATCTCCGTCTCGTTCTTTTGAAGCATCTCGGCCTTCGCGGAGCTCAAAAACCTATTCACGATGCCTTCGGTCATCGTGCGGACCATGGTCGCCTGCGGGGTAGAGCAAAACGATACTTTAGAACCAAGAAAAAATTTGGCATGACTTTGCCTAAAAATAGGACCAAAAAGAATGCATAGTGCCAAATTCTCGCCGAAACGGAAATGAATCAACATTCCGGCAAAATATTGGCAACTATCGCATTTCAAATACCGGTACCTGCAAACACAAACATATATGCAACACCACAAACAAACATACGTAGATCTAGCTAGGCCATAAAAAGTGCATATGCACGTTGTTGGAGGGAGAAAAAGTAGATCTACAACATAAAGAAAGCTTTCCCCTTACTTACCTATCAAAAAAGGTAATTTAACCACTTAATTTGGGTGAATCTATGGTGCAAATGAGGTGAGGAGGAGGAGGCAGCCGAGACAAGCTTGGAGGAGGAGGTGGAGAGAATGAAGTGGGGAAAGTGAGTGTGGTAGGTGGCTGTCCAAAATATCTAGCTGGTCTCCGGTTACTAATGGCGCACCACCCAAACATGCGCCATTAGTAACCCTGGTTACTAATGGCGCACCAGTTAGGGGTGCGCCATTACTAGTTTTGCAAAAAAAAATTGGCAGTAGTGGCGCACCATGGTTGTGGTGCGCCATTACTAGTTTGAACTAGTAATGGCGCACTTCACCCTGGTGCGCCATTACTACTTTTGAAAAAAAGTAAAAAAAATTGTCAGTAGTGGCGCACAGAGCGTGTGGTGCGCCATTACTAGTTAAAACTAGTAATGGCGCACTGTGCCCTGGTGCGCCATTAATAGTTTTGGAAAAATAAAAAAATAAATAAAATTTGCTAGTAATGGCGCACCGTGTGTCTGGTGCGCCATTAGTAATGAGGACACTAATGGCGCACCTGTATCTGGTGCGCCACTGCTATATAGCAGTGGCGCACCACATACATGGTGCGCCATTAATGTCCATATCAGCTATAGCCCTTTTCCTACTAGTGGGGGAACCATGGCTTAGGGACGCGCTTGTCCGAAATGTGGGGTAAGTTACAAAAGTACCCCCACCATTTTGAGCTTGGCGGTTCTTTCGGTTCAGGGGTATCACAGGCATTTCGCGTGTCGGGATTTCACAGGAGGTGGGAGTTTTTGCGCGCGTTGTAATTTTGGGATAGCAAGGCGCGGGTTGAGATGGAGGGAGTTTTCGGAGCACAAAGAGACAAAGATATATCTTAAAATTTCGGGTAACAAGGCGTGGATTGAAGAGGCGGGAGTTTCGCAGCACGATTGTCAGAGATGCTAGCTTGAAATTTCAGCATAACAAGGCGCGGCTTGAAATTTTGGGAGAACAAGCTTAACCTGTACAAAAAAGACAATTCGCACCTCACTAGAGAGAGTCATGTCCCGTTTTACTATATTACTAGAAATGCATTCAAATACAACAACAACAAAACTAAAAAATCGGGAGAACAAACATAACGTGTACAGTACCGAATCAATTTGCACTTACCTCAACAATAAAAAAACAATTCGTGTTGTCTAGCATATGGACTAAATTTGAGTACATTTTCCCTGTTTGAATGGGATTGTACTCGGGTTAGTTATACAACCATCTAAACATGATCGTCACAACACATGACATGAATATAGGAGTAGTAAATTCCTATATAAATACGAACTACATGTACATATGATCTCAAATTCAAATATATGTATCCATTTTATGTTGAATTCAAATCATAGTACATGCTTGCTCTAGCTAGATGTTCAGAATCTGAACCATGTATGATACTACGTACAATGTGTTTAACACGCACAACACACACAGAAACACTATTTAGACTAGTAAGGTACACGTGCATTGCACGAATGAGATTTGGCAACCACATTATGAATAAATACCACATTATACCATGTAAGCTTTGAGTCATATATGCATGATGTAGATGTTCGTTTAATTCTTATAGTTCATCTCATTCAAAATCAATTAGTTTTATAAAAAGCTAATCTAATTTAAGATTCATGGAATTGTGCGTTGTAAAGCATAAAGTAAAAACAAATAATGGCAATTCATGTAAAAAAATTGGGCAATTATGATACGGAAGATTCTAGAACAAAGGAGAAGTGCTTGTGTTTTGAGGTTTGTGCATTATGTTTAAGTTCAACCTTATTCTAGATTGTACATGTGGCAAAATCTGGTGGAATGTAGATGATATCCAATGGCCAGTAGTGCTCAGATTTGCCATCGCTGCGCCGTCGGATTGGCTTCATCCAACGACCATCTTTCAAAGTTATTCGCACACTATATAGGGGTATAGATATAGATATGTGACGCGAAAGCCACCCATCATCTCCAATTTGAATAGTGTGTCCATGCACGGATGCAGTGTGGCCAAACGATGTCTGCCATCGGTATCTCAAACGATGTCTGCCATCGGTATCTCAAATTCAAATCAGTCTGACCTTGTTCAATGTGTATACAGTATAGCATGCTCGTTTCCAAACCACACCGCGCATATCTTAGTTATATTCATGCATGCATGGGTTTCAAACATCATGATCTCTTATTCAAATATTTGAATTCAACTTTACATTGATTATGACCTCACCTAGTCTTTTACACCCACACAGTGTCTTCTCTTTATAATTGTACCACTAACTTTCTCTCGTGCATGCATGCACACACACTACCACTCAGCATTATCCATCGCACACATGCAATCTTTTTCTTCAGGTCGGTCTCCCATGCATGAACACACACACACCCCTCCCCATCTTCTTCACTTTGGGCATTCTTTATCTCTCACATGCATGCGCAATGATCGATGTTCCTCTATGTGTGTGTATATATAGCTAGGTCTTTCCTAGTTTTCCACACAAACCGATCGATCTATATATCTAGTCAGGTCTCACCCTCTTTCCCACGTACATATCGATCAATCTATACCTCTCTATATAGGATTACATAGCTAATACACCCACATTATACCATCGTCCCCCCTCATCATCCATGCCTTCCGCTTCATCTCTCAGACGCGTGCACAGTGGCGAAGACAGGGGCAGCAAGGGCCCTGCCCCCCTAACATCACTATATATTGAGGCTAATATGAATGTGATCAGTAGATCAATTGCTGGTAAAATGGTTTAAGTTGATGAATTGTCCCTCCCCATAAAGGATTAGCAATGCATACCCCCCTAGCTCATTTATGTTTCATGGCTCCGCCACTGCGCAACCACGCACTCGCCCCCTCTCTTTAAATATCGATCTCGCACTTGTGCACTCCTTCATAGTCTCCCTCCACTTGGCCCCTCGCACCATGTTCCAGCCCCCCCATATCCCAGTGCGTGTATGCTCGTAGAGGTCTTCCCTCTATCTGTCTCTATCGATTTCTCGCGCGGTCGACCCCTCCCCACCCTTCTTGTATATCACCCCGACCCCATGCACATACATGTATGTATATAGGCCTCTCCTTCACACAAATTGCATTGACACGTATTCCCTCACCATATCTTAGTATCTTTCACACACAGACTACGTGTGCCAAAGAGACGAGGTGCACACACGCACTTGTTCCCACATACAAACGCGCGGGTGCACGGTGGAGCACATTTATATGAAAAATGAGCATGTAGAAAGCCTTTAGATGATGTGCCAAACTGGTCTATATCTATACCTCTATATCTATATCTATACCCCTATATTGTGTGTGAATAAATTTGAAAGATGGTCGTTGGATGAAGCCAATCAGACGGTGTAGAGATGGCAAATCCGAGCACTACTGGCCATTGGATATCATCTACATTCCACCAGATTCTGCCATATGTACAATCTAGAAGACTCCATAGTTGAACTTAAGCATAATGCACAA
Source organism: Triticum aestivum (assembly GCF_018294505.1). Classification (NCBI taxonomy): domain Eukaryota; kingdom Viridiplantae; phylum Streptophyta; class Magnoliopsida; order Poales; family Poaceae; genus Triticum; species Triticum aestivum. The sequence goes on along the minus strand of NC_057802.1, from coordinate 412,960,392 downwards.
ACCTCAAAACACAAGTACTTCTCCTTTGTTCTAGAATCTTTCGTATCATAACTGCCCTAACTTTTTTTCTAGTTGAATTGCCATTATTTGTTTTTACTTTATGCTTTACAATGCACAATTCCATGAATCATAAAATAGATTAACTTTAATATAAAAACTAATTTATTTTGAATGAGATGAACTACAAGAATTAAACGAACGTCTACATCATGCATATATGACTTAAAGCTTACATGCTATAGTGTGGTATTTATTCATAATTTGGTTGCCAAATCTCATGCGTGCAATGCACGTGTGATAACCCACAAGTATAGGGGATCAACTGTAGCCTCTTTCAATAAGTAAGAGTGTCGAACCCAACGAGGAGCTAAAGGTAAAACAAATATTCCCTCAAGTTCTATCGACCACCGATACAACTATACGCACGCTTAACGTTCGCTTTACCTAGAACAAGTATGAAACTAGAAGTACTTTGTAGGTGTTCTTGGATAGGTTTGCAAGATAATAAAGAGCACGTAAATAAAAAGTAGGGGCTGTTTAGATAAAGACACAACTAAGTTAGTTTTAGTAGAGAGCTTTTTGTCACGAGAAAGTTATTTGTCCCTAGGCAATCGATAACTAGACCGGTAATCATTATTGCAATTTTATTTGAGGGAGAGGCATAAGCTAACATACTTTCTCTTCTTGGATCATGTGCACTCATGATTGGAACTCTAGCAAGCATCCGCAATTACTAAAGATCATTAAGGTAAAACCCAACCATAGCATTAAAGTATCAAGTCCTCTTTATTCCCATACACCATGACCCACTTATCTGTGTTTGTGTTTCAGTCACTCACGCAACGCAGACAATAAGCAAACCATGAACATATTGCAAACCCTACAACAGGGATCCCTCACGCTTCCGCGACACGGAGAGCACCATAGGACAACACCAATAATAAAACATGCAACTCAAACCAATCACGATCATCAATTAACCCATAGGACAAAACGGATCTACTCAAACATCATAGGATAGCCATACATCATTGGGAAATAATATATAGCGTTGAGCACCATGTTTAAGTAGAGATTACAGTGGGTAAAAGAGGGGTTACACCGCTGCATAGAGGGGGGAAGAGTTGGTGATGACGGCAGTGAAGTTGTTGGAGTAGATTGCGGTGACGATGATGGCCCAGACGGCACTCCGGTGCCACCGGAAGCGAGGGGGAGAGAGCCCCCCTCCTTCTTCTTATTCCTTGGCCTTCTCCCTAGATGGGAGAAGGGTTTCCCCTCTAGTCCATGGTCTCCATGGCGTGGGACGGGCGAGAGCCCCTCCGAGATTGGATCTGTCTCTCTGTCTCTCTTTGTTTCTGCGCTCCAGATTCTGGCCTTTCACCGTTTCTTATATTCCCAGAGATCCGTAACTCCGATTGGGCTGAATTTTGGACACGATCTCTATCCGGATATTAGCTTTCTTGCGGCGAAAGAAGGGCACCAACCGCCTTACATTGTGGCCACGAGGGCCCAGGGCGCGCCTGACCCCCTGGGGCGCGCCCCCTGCCTCGTGGCCCCCTCGGGCATCGTCTCGCGTTGATTCTTCTTCCCAAAAATCATAAATATTCCAAAAAAATCTCCGTCAGATATCCCGATTGGACTCCGTTTTATATGGGTTTTCTGTGAAACAAAAAACATGCAACAAACAGGAACTGGCACTGGGCATTGGATCAATATGTTAGTCCCAAAAATAGTATAAAAAGTTGCCAAAAGTATATGAAAGTTGTATAATATTGGCATGGAAGAATCAAAAATTATAGATACAACGGAGATGTGTCAGCATCCCCAAGCTTAATTCCTGCTCGTCCTCGAGTAGGTAAATGATAAAAAAGATAATTTTTGATGTGGAATGCTACCTAGCATAATCTTGATCATGTAATCTAATCATGGCATGAATATTAAGACACGAGTGATTCAAAGCAATAGTCTATCATTTGACATTAAGACAATAATACTTCAAGCATACTAATAAAGCAATCATGTCTTTTCAAAATAACATTGCCAAAGAAAGTTATCCCTACAAAATCATATGGTCTGGCTATGCTCCATCTTCACCACACAAAGTATTCAAATCATGCACAACCCTGGTTTCAGCCAAGCAATTGTTTCATACTTTAGTATTCTCAAACTTTTTCAACTTTCACGCAATACATGAGCGTGAGCCATGGACATAGCACTATAGGTGGAATAGAATATGATGGTGGAGGTTGTATGGAGAAGACAAAAAAGGAGAAAGTCTCACATTGACGCGGCTAATCAACGGGCTATGGAGATGCCCATCAATTGATGTCAATGCAAGGAGTAGGGATTGTCATGCAATGGATGCACTAGAGCTATAAGTATATGAAAGCTCAAACTGAAAACTAAGTGGGGTGCATCCAACTTGCTTGCTCATGAAGACCTCGGGCATTTGAGGAAGCCCATCATCGCAATATACAAGCCAAGTTTTATAATGAAAATTCCCACTAGTATATGAAAGTGATAACTCAAGAGACTCTCTATATGAAGAACATGGTGCTACTCTGAAGCACAAGTGTGGTAAAAGGATAGTAACATTGCCCCTTCTCTCTTTTTCTCTCATTATTATTTTTTTGTTTTTTTATTTTTATTTTTTGGGTGGGCTTCTTTGGCCTCTTTATTTTATTTTATTTGGGCTTCTTTAGCCTCTTTTATTTTTTGTAAAGTCCGGAGTCTCATCCCGACTTGTGGGGAATCATAGTCTCCATCATCCTTTCCTCACTGGGGCAATGCTCTAATAATGATGATCATCACACTTTTATTTACTTACAACTCAATATTACAACTCGATACTAGAACAAAGATATGACTCTATATGAATGCCTCCGGCGGTGTACCGGGATGTGCAATGATCTAGCGTAGCAAAGATATCAAAAAATGGACAAGCCATGAAAATATCATGCTAGCTGTCTTACGATCATGCAAAGCAATATGACAATGAATGCTCAAGTCATGTATATGATGATGATGGAAGTTGCATGGCAATATATCTTGGAATGGCTATGGAAATGCCATGATAGGTAGGTATGGTGGCTGTTTTGAGGAAGATATAAGGAGGCTTATGTGTGATAGAGCATATCGTATCACGGGGTTTGGATGCACCGGCGAAGTTTGCACCAACTCTCGAGGTGAGAAAGGGCAATGCACGGTACCGAAGAGGCTAGCAATGATGGAAGGGTGAGAGTGCGTATAATCCATGGACTCAACATTAGTCATAAAGAACTCACATACTAATTACAAAAAATTATTAGCCATCAAAACAAAGTACTACACGCATGCTCCTAGGGGAAGGGTTGGTAGGAGTTAACCATCGCGCGATCCTGACCTCCACACAAAGGATGACAATCAGAAAATAAATCATGCTCCGACTTCATCACATAATGGTTCACCATACGTGCATGCTTCGGGAACACAATACTCAACACATATATTTCTACTAATCCACAATTACTCACTGGCATGTCTCTAATATCACCATCTTTATATCGCAAAACTATTGCAAGGAATCAAACATATCATATTCAGTGATCTACAAGTTTTATGTAGGATTTTATGACTAACCATGTGAATGACCAATTCCTGTCAACTCTCTAAATAGATATAAGTGAAGCAAGAGAGTTTAATTCTTTATACAAAAGATATGCCCACACTCTAACAAATATAAGTGAAGCAAAAGAGCATTCTCCAAATGGCGGTTTTCTATGTGAAGGGAAACAGGCAATCCAAACTTCAAATGATATAAGTGAAGCAATGAAGCATTCTATAAAGCCATACTCAAAAGATATAAGTGAAGTGCAAAGAGCATTCTACAAATCAACCAAGGACTATCTCATACCAGTATGGTGTGTAAAAGAAAAGTGAAAACTAAATGCAAAAGGCGCTCCAAGATTTGCACATATCGCTTGAACGAAACGAATCCGAAAACATACCGATACTTGTTGAAGAAAGATGGGATGCTTTCCGGGGCATCCCCAAGCTTAGACGCTTGAGTCTCCTTGAATATTTACTTGGGGTGCCTTGGGCATCCCCAAGCTTGAGCTCTTGCCTCTCCTCCTTCTCCTCACATCGAGACCTCCTCGATCTTCGAACAGTTCATCCACACAAAACTCAACAGAAAGCTCGGTAAGATCGGTTAGTATAATAAAGCAAATCACTACTCTAAGTACTGTTGCAAACCAATTCATATTTTGTTTTTGCACTGAAGCTACTGTAATATAACTTTTCCATGGCTTAATCCACTGATAGGAATCGATAGTTTCATCAAAACAAGCAAACTATGCATCAAAAACAGAATCTGTCTTAAACAGGACAGTCAGTAGTAATCTGAACATTCACCATACTTATGTTACTCCTAAAATTCTGCCAAAATTAGGAAAAATACAAAATTTGTACATAAAGACATTGCAAAAAGTTTCAGAACCATTTGACGTTCCAGTAAAAAATGTAAAATCACGCACTACATCCAAAGTTGCTGTCCTGCACCGCACAAACCAACAAGCATTGTAAACATCCTAAAGGCAAACCTTGGCACATTATTTTTATTATACAATGCAATTATGCAAGGGGATAATTATTTTTGTTGAAAAGTTTCTGTAATCAAGATTCACAAAGTTTCCGTGAGCATGAACAAAGTTCAAGGCTAGCTCCCACTTTAACAATGCTCGTCTTTCTCACTTTCGCTTTTCTTTTTGAAATTTTTTGGGTTCCCCTCTATATTTTTTTGTTTTTAAACTATATAAAAGCACACAACAGAAATAAATGACTCTCTAAAACTTCCGGGTTGTCTCCCTGGCAGCGCTTTCTTTAAAGCCATTAAGCTAGGCATATAGTGCTCAAGTAATGGATCCACCCGGATCCCAAGGTATATCAAAGCCAATTTTAATTAACAATGATTTGTGATTTAGTAGTGAGCACAAAGCAACATATATCGTGCAACAACAAAGTCTAACTCTCTTCCTATGCATCGGCATGTCATACAAGAACAATTTATGCACACAAAGTAAAGGCCAATACATAGCATAAACAGTTTCTTGCAATTTTATCATATTGGAAACATGGAGAGCTGGAGATGTAGTTCCTCTCTCATAATAATTGCAAGTAGGAGCAGCAAGCACATGCATATTATATCTATCAAAATCATCATGTGTAGTAGTAAAATGCAACCCATCAATATAATCCTTAATAAGGGCAAACTTCTCCGATATAGTGTAGTCGGGAGAATTCAAAAAGATAATAGGACTATCATGCGTGGGTGCAATAACAATAATTTCATGTTTAACATAAGGAACTATAGCAAGTTCATCTCCATGAGCATAATTCATATTGGCATCTTGGCCACAAGCATAGCAAGCATCATCAAAAAGGGATATTTCAAAAGAATCAACGGGATCATAACAATCATCATAGCATTCATCCTTCGGTAAGCACGAAGGGAAATTAAACAATGTATGAGTTGAAGATTTACTCTCATTAGAAGGTGGGCACGGGTAGCTAATCCTCTCTTCCTCCTTTTGTTCTTCGCTCTCCTCATCATCTTTTTCATCCAATGAGCTCATAGTTTCATCAATTTCTTCTTCCATAAACGCCTGCAAAATATTAGTCTCTTCTCGGACAGCGGAGACTTTCTCAATAAATTCATCAATATCGGAATTGAATTCATAATTGTCATAGCAATATTTAAGTATAGCAAAATTTTCAGGTCTGTAAACAGCATCATCAAGATTTTCACACTCTTTAAACAAAGATTCATCAATTTCATAAGCACCCATAAAAGCAAAGAATTCTTCTATTTGTTCCACATCATAGTAATCATATATGCCATTAGCATAAGAAGCCAAGGTTTTATCATCATTAAATTTGCATGAAAAGGGAAGGTGTGGAGCCTTTATCCTAGAGCAACAAGTATAATCATATCTCAAGCATAGTTCCCGAGCATACCAATGCAACATATGAATTTGATCCCATAATAGTTTCCCTTTTTGAGTTAAGCGATAATCCCTAAAGTATTCCCGTTGATCCAATGTGTCTCCCATTACATAATTGAATGGGGTTTTCTCAGGATTATTAAAGTAGTGCATAATATTTTTCACATAACCAGTATCGAGGGTTTTAGGAGGTTCCCCATCTCCATGAGTAGCAAGTACACCTAATTTTTTTGGTATTTCGTATTCCATATCCATAACTAAAGATAGAGCACAACTTAGAACAGCAAATAAAAATTACTTAGTGATAAACTCATTGGGAAATAATATATAGCGTTGAGCACCATGTATAAGTAGAGATTACAGCGGGTAAAAGAGGGGTTACACCGCTGCATAGAGGGGGGAAGAGTTGGTGATGACGGCGGTGAAGTTGTTGGTTTAGATTGTGGTGACGATGATGGCCCGGCGGCACTCCGGTGCCACCGGAAGCGAGGGGGAGAGAGCCCCCTCCTTCTTCTTCCTTGACCTTCTCCCTAGACGGGAGAAGGGTTTCCCCTCTGGTCCATGGTCTCCATTGTGTGGGAGGGGCGAGAGCCCCTTCGAGATTGGATCTGTCTCTCTGTCTCTCTTTGTTTCTGCGCTCCAGATTCTGGCCTTTCACCGTTTCTTATATTCCCGGAGATCCTTAACTCCGATTGGGCTGAATTTTGTACACGATCTCTATCCGGATATTAGCTTTCTTGCGGTGAAAGAAGGGCACCAACTGCCTTACGGGGTGGCCACGAGGGCCCAGGGCGCACCTGACCCCCTGGGGCGCGCCCCCTGCCTCGTGGTCCCCTCAGGCATCGTCTCGCGTTGATTCTTCTTCCCAAAAATCATAAATATTCTAAAAAAATCTCCGTCAGTTTTTATCCCGATTGGACTCCATTTGATATGGGTTTTCTGTGAAACAAAAAACATGCAACAAACAGGAACTGGCACTGGGCACTGGATCAATATGTTAGTCCCAAAAATAGTATAAAAAGTTGCCAAAAGTATATGAAAGTTGTATAATATTGGCATGGAACAATCAAAAATTATAGATATGACGGAGACGTAGCAATGTGTACCTACTAGTACTTCCAGTATGTGCAAAACACGTAAATTACAATTTCAATGGCACGCTACACGGTGTCTCTCCCTTTTTCAGTTCATATATTACGATTAAAATGATGTGGGGGCATCCATGAAGCCACATGGCACATGTGGAGGCGTTGTCGCGACCTCCTTGTGTGGATTGATCACAATGATGTGCTGCTGGTTCCAGAAGAATGTAATCGTCCTTCTCTCACGCACACTGGCAGTACATGCACGAAGCGAAGATGTGCACGCACGCACTCATTCTCTTGCACGCACACGCGGGTACACGGTGGGACGCATTTTTGTACGAAGATACAGCCCATGTGTCGGGGGAAACGACACCTACGGGATCATGTAGAATCCCTTTTGCTACGGTTGGCGGCCGCGGGGCTGTGGAAAGAGCGGGATTAGAAGATCAACGCAGGGGGATTATCCAGGTTCGGGCCGCAAGCGATGCGCAATACCCTACTCCTGCTGGTCTATGTTTATCTGGTCTTCTTGACTAGCTACAAAGCGTGCAGGGTCCAAAAAGTCTGAATCCTCTCTCAGTATGCCGCGGGCCTCCTTTTATAGTCGAAGGGGCTGCCAAAGTGGCACACAGGAGGTGGAAAGCTATACAGTGGTCGAGTCTATCTCCTGGCACCGTAGGACAAACGCATTTAATGCGCTGCCGACGTGTCCTTCTTGCTTTATCGGGGATGGTAAGGAAGCTCGTCCCAGCTGTCGCCGCCTCGCCTGGCTTCGATGCGCGTCCGAGTTGACAAGGCGTGTAGTGCCACGCTGGCTGGCTGGCTGCTGAGTTGGTGCGGTGGCAGGGTCTTCACGAAGATCTGCATGCCACCACGTAGGTGCTTTGCTGAGTTGGTCTGGAGGCCGCACGTCGCCACTCAGGTGCTCGCCTAGTTGGTGGGCTGGCAGCTGTGTGGGAACGGCGGTGGAGTCTTGGCGGGTGGGGGCCTGGCTGTGTCCCCGTGGATGTCTTCGCAAAGAGTTTTGCCGCAGCATCATGGGCGTCCCCGGCAAGGATCTTTCCGGGGGGGTCTCGTGGGTATCCTCGGCAAGGATTGCTACCTCTTGAGCACTGCGTTGGTTTTCCCTTGAAGAGGAAAGGGTGATGTAGCAAAGTAGCGTAAGTATTTCCCTCAGTTTTTGAGAACCAAGGTATCAATCCAGTAGGAGGCCACGCACGAGTCCCTCACACCTACACAAACAAATAAATCCTCGCAGCCAACGATAAGGGGTTGTCAATCCCTACACGGTCACTTACGAGAGTGAGATCTGATAGATATGATAAGATAATATTTTTGGTATTTTTATGATAAAGATGCGAAGTAAAGAAAGTAAAAAACAGCGCCAGAAATAGCTTGTTGTCGGGAGATTAATATGATGGAAAATAGTCCCGGGGGCCATAGGTTTCACTAGTGGCTTCTCTCAAGAGCACAAGTATTACGGTGGGTGAACAAATTATTGTTGAGCAATTGACAGAATTGAGCATAGTTATGAGAATATCTAGGTATGATCATGTATATAGGCATCACGTCCGAGACAAGTAGACCGACTCCTGCCTGCATCTACTACTATTACTCCACACATCGACCACTATCCAGCATGCATCTAGAGTATTAAGTTCATAAGAATAGAGTAATGCTTTAAGCAAGATGACCTGATGTAGAGGGATAAACTCATGCAATATGATATAAACCCCATCTTGTTATCCTCGATGGCAACAATACAATACGTGCCTTGCTGCCCCTACTGTCACTGGGAAAGGACACCGCAAGATTGAACCCAAAGCTAAGCACTTCTCCCATTGCAAGAAAGATCAATCTAGTAGGCCAAACCAAATTGATAATTCGAAGAGGCTTGCAAATATAACCAATCATACATAAAAGAATTCAGAAGATTCAAATATTGTTCATAGATAAACATGATCGTACACCCACAATTCATCGGTCTCAACAAACACACCGCAAAAGAAGATTACATCAAATAGATCTCCACAAGAGAGGGGAGAACATTGTATTGAGATCCAAAAAGAGAGAAGAAGCCATCTAGCTAATAACTATGGACCCGAAGGTCTGAGGTAAACTACTCACACATCATCGGAGAGGCTATGGTGTTGATGTAGAAGCCCTCCGTGATCGATGCCCCCTCCGGCGGAGCTCCGGAGCAGGCCCCAAGATGGGATCTCACGGGTACAGAAGGTTGCGGCGGTGGAATTAGGTTTTTTGGCTCTGTATCTGGTAGTTGGGGGTACGTAGGTATATATAGGAGGAAGGAGTAAGTTGGTGGAGCAATAGAGGGCCCACGAGGGTGGAGGGCGCGCCCAGGCGGGGTAGGCGCGCCCAGGCGGGGTAGGCGCGCCCCCTACCTCGTGCCCTCCTGGTTGATGTCTTGACGTAGGGTCCAAGTCCTTTGGATCACATTCGTTCCGAAAATCACGTTCCCGAAGGTTTCATTCCGTTTGGACTCCGTTTGATATTCTTTTTCTGCGAAACTCTGAAATAGGCAAAAAACAGCAATTCTGGGCTGGGCCTCCGGTTAATAGGTTAGTCCCAAAAATAATATAAAAGTGTATAATAAAGCCCAATAATGTCCAAAACAGAATATAATATAGCATGGAGCAATCAAAAATTATAGATACGTTGGAGACGTATCAAGCATCCCCAAGCTTAATTCCTGCTCGTCCTCGAGTAGGTAATGATAAAAACAGAATTTTTGATGCGGAATGCTACTTGGCATAATTTCAATGTAATTCTTCTTAATTGTGGTATGAATATTCAGATCCCAAAGATTCAAGATAAAAGTTCAATATTGACATAAAAATAATAATACTTCAAGCATACTAACTAAGCAATTATGTCTTCTTCATCCCTACAAAATCATATAGTTCAGTCATGCTCCATTTTCGTCACACAAGAATGCTCTCATCATGCAGAACCCCGATGACAAGCCAAGCAATTGTTTCATACTTTAGTAATCTCAAACCTTTTCAACTTTCACGCAATACATGAGCGTGAGCCATGGATATAGCACTATGGGTGGAATAGAATATAATGATGGGGGTTATGTGGAGAAGACAAAAAGGAGAAAGTTTCACATCAACGAGGCTAATCAATGAGCTATGGAGATGCCCATCGATTGATGTTAATGCAAGGAGTAGGGATTGCCATGCAACGGATGCACTAGAGCTATAAATATATGAAAGCTCAACAAAAGAAACTAAGTGGGTGTGCATCCAACTTGCTTGCTCACGAAGACCATGGCACTTGAGGAGGCCCATTGTTGGAATATACAAGCCAAGTTCTATAATGAAAAATTCCCACTAGTATATGAAAGTGATAAAACAAGAGACTCTCTATCATGAAGATTATAGTGCTACTTTGAAGCACAAGTGTGGTAAAAGGATAGTAACATTGTCCCTTCTCTCTTTTTCTCTCATTTTTTTGGGCCTTCCCTTTTTTATGGCCTTTCTCTTTTTCTTTTTTTATTCCTCACTTGGGACAATGCTCTAGAAAATGATGATCATTACACTTCTATTTATTTACAACTCAATGATTACAACTCAATACTAGAACAAAGTATGACTCCATATGAATGCCTCCGGCGGTGTACCGGGATATGCAATGAACCAAGAGTGACATGTATGAAAAATTATGAACGATGGCTTTGCCACAAATACTATGTCAACTACATGATCATGCAAAGCAACATGACAATGATGAACGTGTCATGATAAACGGAACGGTGGAAAGTTGCATGGCAATATATCTCGGAATGGCTATGGAAATGCTATAATAGGTAGGTATGGTGGCTGTTTTGAGGAAGATATAAGGAGGTTTATGTGTGAAAGAGCGTATCATATCACGGGGTTTGGATGCACCGGCGAAGTTTGCACCAACTCTCAATGTGAGAAAGGGCAATGCATGGTACCGAAGAGGCTAGCAATGGTGGAAAGGTGAGAGTGCATATAATCCATGGACTCACCATTAGTCATAAAGAACTCACATACTTATTGCAAAAATCTACAAGTCATCAAAAACCAAGCACTACGCGCATGCTCCTAGGGGGGTAGATTGGTATGAAAAGACCATCGCTCGTCCCCGACCGCCACTCATAAGGAGGACAATCAAAGAACACCTCATGTTTCAAATTTGTTACATAACGTTTACCATACGTGCATGCTACGGGACTTGCAAACTTCAACACAAGTATTTCTCAAATTCACAACTACTCAACTAGCACAACTTTGATATCACTACCTCCATGTCTCAAAACAATCATCAAGCATCAAACTTCTCTTGGTATTCAACACACTCATAAGAAAGTTTTTACCAGTCTTGAATACCTAGCATATTAGGATTATTTAAGAAAATTACCATGTTGTTTAAGACTCTCAAAATAATCTAAGTGAAGCATGAGAGAATAATAGTTTCTGTAAAAAAAATCCACCACCGTGCTCTAAAAGATATAAGTGAAGTGCTAGAGCAAAACTATATAACTCAAAAGATATAAGTGAAGCACATAGAGTATTCTAATAATTTCCGAATCATGTGTGTCTCTCTCAAAAGGTGTGTACAGAAAAGATGATTGTGGTAAACTAAAAAATAAAGACTCAAATCATACAAGACGCTCCAAGCAAAACACATATCATGTGGTGAATAAAAATATAGCTCCAAGTAAAGTTACCGATGGAAGTAGACGAAAGAGGGGATGCCTTCCGGGGCATCCCCAAGCTTTGGCTTTTAGGTGTCCTTAGATTATCTTGGGGGTGCCATGGGCATCCCCAAGCTTAGGCTCTTGCCACTCCTTGTTCCATAATCCATCAAATCTTTCACCCAAAACTTGAAAACTTCACAACACAAAACTCAGCAGAAAATCTCGTGAGCTCCGTTAGCGAAAGAAAAACAAAACACCACTTCAAGGTACTGTAATGAACTCATTATTTATTTATATTGGTGTTAAACCTACTGTATTCCAACTTCTCTATGGTTTATAAACTATTTTACTAGCCATAGATTCATCAAAATAAGCAAACAACACACGAAAAACAGAATGTGTCAAAAACAGAACAGTCTGTAGTAATCTGTAACTAACGCAAACTTCTGGAACTCCAAAACTTCAGAAAAAATAGGAAGACCTAGAAAATTTGTTTATTGATCAGCAGCAATTGGAACCAATATTTTATCACGTTCTGGTGATTTTTAACAATTGTTTTTGTGAACAGAAAGTTTCTGGAATTTACAGCAAGATCAAATAACTATCGTCCAAGAAGATCCTATAGGTTTAACTTGGCACAAACACTAATTAAAATATAAAAACAAATCTAACCAGAGGCTAGATCAAATATTTATTCCTAAACAGAAGCAAAAAGCAAAAAAACTAAATATAAAATTGGGTTTCCTCCCAACAAGCGCTATCTTTTAATGCCCCTAGCTAGGCATAAAAGCAAGGATAGATCTAGGTATTGCCATCTTTGGTAGGCAATCCATAAGTGTCTCTCATGATAGATTCATAAGGTAATTTTATTTTATTTCTAGGGAAGTGTTCCATGCCTTTCTTTAATGGAAATTGGAATCTAATATTCCCTTCCTTCATATCAATAATTGCACCAATCGTTCTAAGGAAAGGTCTACCAAGAATAATAGGGCATGAAGGATTGCAATCTATATCAAGAACAATAAAATCTACGGGCACATAATTCTTATTTGCAACAATAAGAACATCATTAATTCTTCCCATAGGTTTCTTAATAGTGGAATCCGCAAGGTGCAAGTTTAAAGAGCAATCAGCAAATTCACGGAAACCTAATAAATCACATAAAGTTTTTGGAATCGTGGAAACACTAGCACCCAAATCACACAAAGCATAACATTCATGATCTTTAATTTTAATTTTAATAGTAGGTTCCCACTCATCATAAAGTTTTCTAGGGATAGAAACTTCCAACTCAAGTTTTTCTTCATAAGATTGCATCAAAGCATCAATGATATGTTTGGAGAAGGCTTTATTTTGACTATAAGCATGAGGAGAATTTAGCACGGATTGCAACAAGGAAATACAATCTATCAAAGAGAAATTATCATAATTAAATTCCTTGAAATCCAAAATAGTGGGTTCATTAATATCTAATGTTTTGATCTCTTCAATCCCACTTCTATCAATTTTAGCATCAAGATCTAAAAACTCCGAATTCTGGAACGCCTTCTAGGTAAAGGTGGATCATATTCAGTCCCATCATTATCAAGATTCATATTGCAAAACAAAGATCTAATAGGGGACACATGAATAACTTTTAGATCTTCATCTTTATTTTCATAGAAATTTGAAGAACACGCTTTCACAAAGCAATCTTTCTTAGCACGCATCCTAGCGGTCCGTTCTTTGCACTCATCAATGGTAATTCTCATGGCTTTGAGAGACTCATTGATATCATGCTTAGGAGGAATAGATCTATGTTTTAAGGAATCAACATCAAGAGAAATTCTATCAACGTTCCTAGCCAATTCATCAACTTTAAGCAATTTTTCTTCAAGCAAAGCATTGAAATTCTTTTGCGAATTCATAAATTCCTTAACACTAGTCTCAAATTCAGAAGGCGTCTTATTAAAATCTCCATAAGAATTGTTGTAGTAATTGCCATAATTATTAGAGGAATTACTAGGATAAGGCCTAGGATTAAAGTTTCCTCTATACGCGTTGTTACCAAAATTATTCCTACCAACAAAATTCACATCCATAGGTTCATTATTATTCTCAATAAAAGTAGACAAAGGCATATCATTAGGATTAGAAGAAACACTCTTAGTAGCAACTAATTTCATAAGTTCATCCATCTTTCCACTCAAAATATTAATTTCTTCTATCGCATGCACTTTTTACTAGTAGATCTTTCAGTGTGCCATTGAGAATAATTAACCATAATATTATCTAGGAGTTTAGTAGCTTCTCCTAAAGTGATTTCCATAAAAGTGCCTCCCGCGGCCGAATCTAAAAGATTTCTAGAAGCAAAATTCAATCTGGCATAAAAATTTTGTATAATCATCCACAAATTCAAACCATGCGTAGGGCAATTACATATCATTAATTTCATCCTCTCCCAAGCTTGTGCAACATGTTCATGATCAAGTTGCTTAAAATTCATAATATCGTTTCTGAGAGAGATGATCTTAGCGGGAGGAAAATACTTAGAGATAAAAGCATCTTTGCACTTATTCTAAGAATCAATACTATTTTTAGGCAAAGACGAAAACCAAGCTTTAGCACGATCTCTAAGCGAAAAAGGAAATAGCTTCAATTTAACAATATCATTATCCACATTTTTCTTCTTTTGCATATCACACAAATCAACGAAGCTATTTAGATGAGTAGCGGCATCTTCACTAGGAAGGCCGGCGAATTGATCTTTAATGACAAGATTCAACAAAGCAGGATTGATTTCACAAGATTCAGTATCGGTAAGAGGGTCAATCGGAGTGCTAAGGAAATCATTATTGTTGGTATTGGTAAAGTCACATAATTTGGTATTATCTTGAGCCATCGTGACAAACAAGCAAACAAGAGACGGGCAAAAAGAGGCAAACGGAAAAGAGAGGGCGAATAAAACGGCAAGGGTGAAGTGGGGGAGAGGAAAACGAGAGGCAAATGGCAAATAATGTAATGCGGGAGATAAGGGTTTGTGATGGGTACTTGGTCTGTTGACTTTTGCGTAGACTCCCCGGCAACGGCGCCAGAAATCCTTCTTGCTACCTCTGGAGCACTGCGTTGGTTTTCCCTTGAAGAGGAAAGGGTGATGCAGCAAAGTAGCGTAAGTATTTCCCTCAGTTTTTGAGAACCAAGGTATCAATCCAGTAGGAGGTCACGCACGAGTCCCTCACACCTACACAAACAAATAAATCCTTGCAACCAACGCGATAAGGGGTTGTGAATCCCTACACGGTCACTTACGAGAGTGAGATCTGATAGATATGATAAGATAATATTTTTGGTATTTTTATGATAAAGATGCAAAGTAAATAAAGTAAAAACCTTTGCCAGAAATAGCTTGTTGTCGGGAGATTAATATGATGGAAAATAGACCCGGGGGCCATAGGTTTCACTAGTGGCTTCTCTCAAGAGCATAAGTATTACGGTGGGTGAACAAATTACTGTTGAGCAATTGACAGAATTGAGCATAGTTATGAGAATATCTAGGTATGATCATGTATATAGGCATCACGTCCGAGACAAGTAGACCGACTCCTGCCTGCATCTACTACTATTACTCCACACATCGACCGCTATCCAGCATGCATCTAGAGTATTAAGTTCATAAGAACAGAGTAATGCTTTAAGCAAGATGACATGATGTAGAGGGATAAACTCATGCAATATGATATAAACCCCATCTTGTTATCCTCGATGGCAACAGTACAATACGTGCCTTGCTGCCCCTACTGTCACTGGGAAAGGACACCGCAAGATTGAACCCAAAGCTAAGAACTTCTCCCGTTGCAAGAAAGATCAATCTAGTAGGCCAAACCAAACTGATAATTCGAAGAGACTTGCAAAGATAACCAATCATACATAAAAGAATTCAGAAGATTCAAATATTGTTCATAGATAAACTTGATCATAAACCCACAATTCATCGGTCTCAACAAACACACCGCAAAAGAAGATTACATCGAATAGATCTCCACAAGAGAGGGAGAGAACATTGTATTGAGATCCAAAAAGAGAGAAGAAGCCATCTAGCTAATAACTATGGACCCGAAGGTCTGAGGTAAACTACTCACACATCATCGGAGAGGCTATGGTGTTGATGTAGAAGCCCTCCGTGATCGATGCCCCCTCCGGCGAAGCTCCGGAACAGGCCCCATGATGGGATCTCACGGGTACAGAAGGTTGCGGCGGTGGAATTAGGTTTTTGGCTCCATGTCTGGTAGTTTGGGGGTACGTAGGTATATATAGGAGGAAGGAGTATGTTGGTGGAGCAACAGGGGCCCCACGAGGGTGGAGGGCGCGCCCAGGGGGGTAGGCGCGCCCCCTACCTCGTGCCCTCCTGGTTGATGTCTTGACGTAGGGTCCAAGTCCTCTGGATCACGTTCATTCTGAAAATCACGTTCCCGAGGTTTTATTCCGTTTGGACTCCGTTTGATATTCTTTTTCTGCGAAACTCTGAAATAGGCAAAAAACAACAATTCTGGGCTAGGCCTCTGGTTAATAGGTTAGTTCCAACAATAATATAAAAATGTATAATAAAGCCCAATAATGTCCAAAACAGAATATAATATAGCATGGAGCAATCAAAAATTATAGATACGTTGGAGACGTATCAAGGATCTTGCCGAGGATCTTCGTCTTCTGATTCTCATCTAGTCTTGTATGTTCTTGGTCTTCACAAAGATCTGCATGCCACCATGGAGGCGCCTCCCGAGCCTTGGTTCCAATGTGGGTGATGGCGTCGGAACTCTTAGGCTCAAGGGTGGCTGAGGGAGTCCTGGACTAAAGGGTCCTCGGGCGTCCGACCTGTTATCCATGGGCCGGACTGATGGGCTACGAAGACATGAAGGCCGAAGACTATACCCGTCTCCGGTTTGGACTCTACTTGGCGTGGAAGGCAAGCTTGGCAACCGACTATGTAGATTCCCTCTGATGTAACCGACTCCATGTAACCCTAGATCTCTTCGGTGTCTATATAAACCGGAGAGCGTAGTCCGGATAGACGGATACACATTACCATAGTCATACAGGCTAGACTTCTAGGGTTTAGCCATTACGATCTTGTGGTAGATCAACTCTTGTAATACTCATATTCATCAAGATCAATCAAGCAGGAAGTAGGTTATTACCTCCATAGAGAGCGCCCAAACCTGGGTAAACATCGTGTCCCCCGTCTCCTGTTACCATCGATCCTAGACGCACAGTTCGGGACCCCCTACCCGAGATCCGCCGGTTTTGACGACGACATTGATGCTTTCATTGAGAGTTCCACTATGCCATCGACGGAAGGTTCGATGGCCCCTTCGATCATCGACAATGACGCTGTCCAAGGAGGAACCTTCCTCCCCGGAC
This sequence comes from Triticum aestivum, assembly GCF_018294505.1. Taxonomy (NCBI): domain Eukaryota; kingdom Viridiplantae; phylum Streptophyta; class Magnoliopsida; order Poales; family Poaceae; genus Triticum; species Triticum aestivum. The sequence goes on along the minus strand of NC_057802.1, from coordinate 412,943,239 downwards.
AGATTTTTGTATTCGGCGGCTTCGTACTGCGGGCCAACTCACTTGTCCATCTAGAGCAGATCATCAGCTACGGCCGTGGCCGTCAGGTCAGATTTGGGAGCTTGAACTACGTCGCAGATACCCGTGGAGACTTGATCTTCGATGAGTTTGAGACCGCAGCAATCGCTCCTCCTCGCCCCGATGAACATGACTTAAATCTGTCATTGGATCACATCCAGGAGATGGTTCCTGTTGCTGCAACGGCCTTAACCGAAGCAGATCGTGCCATCCGAGGCCACAGAGTCCGCAGCGTTGGAGCCACACACGGACTCGACATCCCGCAATATTCACGTCAATGGAACTCCGAACTCGTCTCCGGCTATAAGTTCCGGACCAGGTACGCCTGCGGACACCGAGTTGGATCGGTTATCGATTTTCGAATTTAGCGCCGCAGACATCTTCCAGCATTCACCTTTGGGTGACGTGCTAAACTCTTTGAAGAATTTGTCCTTGGAGAAGGACTCACAGCCGAACTATGTTCGGTTCGAGCTAGAGGCAGATGATGTGGAATTTTGTTTCCCACCCGCCACCCACTTCATAGCCACACTGTCGACGACTTAACCGACGTGCTTGACTATGGCTCCGAAGACATCGACAGTATGGACGACGATGCCGACAAGGAGCAAGGCCAAGACCCGCCATTCACTGGACGTTGGACGGCTACCTCTTCGTACGACGTGTACATGGTTGATACACCTAAAGGATCTCGCGACGACAAAGAAGAGCCAGATGCGAATAAACCCTCTGAGACGCAGTCCAAGCGCCGGCGCCCCAAACGCCATTCTAAGCCTCATCGCTCAAAAGATGGCAACGCTGGCACCAGAGAAAATAGTACTCCGGGCGACGCCGAAAACAATGAAGACCCTGTCGGAGCTGCATCCGAACAGGAGGAACACGGCAACGGGCAAGATAACCCTGATGAACAGGCCATAGAAGATGACTCGGAGGACGATAGTTACCGTCCACCCTCCGAGGAGGAGACAAGCCTCGGCAACAAAGACTTCATCGTGCCTGAGGATCCTCTGGAGCAGGAGCGCTTTAAGCTTAAGCTCATAGCCACTGCAAGGAGCCTGAAAAAGAAACAGCAGCAGCTTCAAGCTAAACAAGATCTGCTCGTTGACGGATGGACTGATGTCCTGACAGCCGAAGAATACGGCCTCAAGCGCCCAGCCAAGAGCTACCCGAAACGCAGACTGCTACCTCAATTCGACGAGGAGGCGCCGGAGCACATATCCCCCTCGCGTAACGCGGAACGACCACCACGTGGTCGAGACAGGGCGGCCGACCGGCCACCCCGCGGTCTGGATAAAGCGGCAACTCAGGCCGAACAGCAGCCTGCCCCACCGCCCTGTAAATATAGAGACGGAAGAGTTCGGGGTCACACGTACGACCTCCGGCAGACCCTGGACAGTAGAGCAGGACATACAAGATCGATCTACGGATCGCGAGGACGTGCCTCGAGTCACGACGACGGCTACCTATTCGGACGTGGCAAACCTAACCACGTCTGGGCCGAATGCCGCAGACGGACTCCATTAGAGCTACGTCGCAATGCGGCCCGATATAGAGGTGCCGCACACCCTCTCTACTTCACAGATGAAGTACTGGATCATGAATTCCCCGAGGGGTTCAAGCCCGTCAATATCGAATCATACGACGGCACAACCGATCCTGCAGTACAGATCGAGGATTTTATTGTCCATATCCATATGGCTCGAGGAGATGACCTCCACGCCATTAAATATCTCCCACTAAAGCTCAAAGGGCCAGCTCGGCACTGGCTTAACAGCCTGCCTGAAAATTCTATCGGCAGCTGGGAGGACTTGGAAGAAGCCTTCCTGGACAACTTCCAAGGAACCTATGTCCGGCCACCAGACGCCAACGACTTAAGCCACATAGTTCAACAACCTGGAGAATCAGCCAGAAAATTCTGGACTAGGTTCCTAACCAAAAAGAACCAGATTGTTGACTGTCCGGATGCCGAGGCCTCAGCAGCCTTCAAACACAGCATCCGAGACGAATGGCTAGCACGCCACCTCAGCCAAGAAAAGTCGAAGTCTATGGCAGCCCTTACGGCACTCATGACCCGCTTTTGCGCGGGTGAGGACAGCTGGCTAGCTCGTAGCAAGAACACAGCCAGCGAGGCAGGCCCCTCCCAGGCAAAGAACAGCACCAGCAAGCTCCGGCACAATAGACACAAACACCGAAGCAATGGTGACAACACCGATGACACCACAGTTAACGCCGGATTCAGTGGCTCCAAGTCCGGCCAACGGAAGAAGCCCTACACAAGAAACAATGAAGGACCTTCCAGCCTAGACCGCATACTCGACTGTCCGTGCCAGATACATGGCACCCCAGACAAACAAGCCAATCACACCAACAGAGACTGTTGGATTTTCAAACAAGCTGGCAAGTTAAACGCTGAAAACAAATAAAAGGGATCACAAAGTGAGGACGAGGACGAAGAGCCCCGGCAGCCGAACACTGGGGGACAGAAGAAATTTCCCCCTCAAGTCAAAACGGTGAACATGATATACGCTACACACATCCCCAAAAAAGAGCGCAAGCGAGCACTTAGGGACGTCTACGCGGTAGAGCCAGTCGCCTCAAAATTCAATCCGTGGTCATCATTCCCGATCACCTTCGATCGTCGAGATCACCCAACTAGTATCCGCCATGGCGGTTCAGCCGCACTAGTCCTCGACCCAATTATTGACGGGTTTCACCTAACACGAGTCCTGATGGACGGTGGTAGCAGCCTCAACCTGCTTTATCAGGACACAGTGCGGAAGATGGGCATTAACCCCTCACGGATCAAACCATCAAAGACTACCTTTCAAGGAGTCATACCAGGCGTAGAGGCCCGCTGTACGGGCTCAATCACGCTAGAGGTGGTCTTTGGTTCTCCGGACAACTTCCGCAGCGAGGACTTAATCTTCGACATCGTCCCCTTCCGCAGCGGCTACCACGCACTTCTCGGACAAACAGTGTTTGCTAGATTCAACGCAGTGCCACACTATGCTTATCTCAAGCTCAAAATGCCCGGTCCACGCGGTGTCAAACAGTCAATGGCAATACGGAACGATCCCTCCGAACAGAGGAGCACACCGCCGCCCTAGCAGCAGAGGTACAGAGTGGCCTTCTCAAGCCGCACCATAGTATGGCTGTCGAGCCCTCGGACATCATTAAGAGGTTCCGGACTACACTGCAACAGGACGACGCGGCTCGTCAAGAGCTCGATTAGCAATTCGGCCTCCGTCCCAGTCCCGATGAGGTAGTGGCATTCATACCACGCGTACATAATTACGCACTCAAAATTCCATGGACATCGACGGAGGCACAAGCTAATCCGGGATCTACAGTTCGGCCAGACCGATCCCGGACACACATACTTTCACTTTTTCTTTTTGTTTTAGGTTCCTTTTCCCGTGGGCCTGATCACCAGTCCTTTCGAAGGATTGACACACAACGGAGGCAAGCAGCACAGGTGTGTAGGGTAACCTCTATACGTTCTTCTTGACGGTATTTATACTTATTTCTCAGGACCCACACGCTATGCCCTATTGATTCTGGCATGTTAAAGGATACTTATCACACCATCTGTACACGATACGCCTTGACGTATCCGTCCAGTTATAATAAAAATGGTTTGCGGCCCAGTTTCTGTGGTTTTCACTTCTTACTTCATTTTATTTCGATCTGCTTATCGGCTGCATCGGTACTCTTTTGTACGTTTCATATACGCTAGGGGCTACTTATCGCCCCACAATACGGCAACACAGTCCGAACACTCCTTATATATAAGTTCGGCACCCCGAATTTAGCATTATATGCATTGGCTCCGAATCATGTCTTTGGTCAATAGTTGGGTTTCCTGGCTCCTATGCTTGCTACACTACGTTCCGCTCTATCGGCTACGGTAGTAAAGGGAGAACTACTGCGATTGTGCCCTGGCCTTGACCGGATGAGCACCTCAGTAGAGAAAGCCGAAAACTGACTGTCATGATACAGCGAGAGCCGGTTGGCTATTCGAGGGTTACAAAATCGTTGGAGATTTTTTCCGCATTATGTGAAAGATCGGCACTTCCCGATCAGATGCTGACAACACCCTGGCTTGGACTAGGGGCTGCGCACTTGCTTTTATAAAACTCCTATGGCTAAGTGAGGGCGTTTAAGCCGTATAGTCTGATTGCCTTGTTCGTTGCGCTAAACAACTCCTTCAAAGGACCATATAATTGGATCAAGATTGTTTAGATTCCATCCTGAACACCTCCGTACTATCTACGCGAGGGCAGAAGCCGACGACTGGCCAGCCCTCAGATTACAAACAACACGGCCGCACAGGAGGAAACAATTAAAGCATAATGAAATTACATTACAAAATAGGCTTTGTTTTTATAATACAAGGCAAAAGGACAACACGAATGTATTCATTCAAAAATAATGTCCTACCCGAACTATGCAGCTGCAAGTCGAGAACCTTCTAGGACATCCGCAAAATACCGCCCCGGTGTGCGGTGCTCCTTGCCCTCTGGCGGCCCTCTGGCCATGTCGACGGTGTTCATCTTCGCCCACCACATCTTGCAACAAGCGAAGGCCATGCGAGCACCTTCAATGCAGGATGATCGCTTGACGGTGTCGAGCCGCGGACAGGCTTCCACTAGCCGCCGGGCATAGCTTCGGCTGGCCATAGCCGGATCATCAAATCCTTCATGGCTAGTTCGGCCACCCTGTGCAGCTCCACCAGCTGTTTCAGCTGATCGGTGAAGGACACGGGATGCTCTGCGTCTCATACTGCGACCAGAATAGCTTCTCCGTAGAACCCCCTCCTTCGGCTCGGTAGAACTCTGCGGCATCTGATACACTGCGTGGTAAATCCGCAAAAGCCCCTGGGGAACTCCGAACCCCGGTTAGTAAAAGGTACTGCTTATCTGCATACTTGCTTTGCATCTTAAATGCCTTACCCGCTGTGATCTTCTTGGCCTCCTGGATCTCCTGGAGGGCGGCCTGGGTCTCATTCTGTGCGGTCTCCGCGCTCTGACGAGCCTTGGCGAGTTCGGCCCCTTGAGCCGATGCATCATGCTCCAAGGCCTTGCATTTTTTCACTGCTTCCTGGAGCTCCTGCTGGACTTCTTTGACCCGGGCCTTGAGCTTCTTATGGGTGGCTTGCTACTGGACAGCTTTCTCCTCGGCCTCGCCCAGGGCCTTCCTCAGGGCCTCGACCTCGGTCGCGGCTCCTGCACATATTACGCCACTATGGTCAGCACACAACGTTTCTTCTTTCCGGACACATAGCAAGTCGTCATTCACCTTTTTCACTATTTTGAAATAAGAAAATGATCCAAATCTAAAATGCAAAGGTCGTCTTATTCAAAACCTTGCTTCTCCTGGAGCCGAATTGTAACCTTGCCGAGCTCGTTCTCGGTCCGCTCCAGCCTCTGCTTCAGTTCAGAGAGTTCGGCAGCATGCGAGGTTGCGGCCAACAGCGACGCCTTCTTATCCATACATATTACGTTAGTCTCCTATATCAAATGATTGATCCTCTGTCCGGTTCTTCTTGCCGAACACCGGACAGTGTCTCAGGGGCTACTGTCTACACAGGGTTCTGATACGTCTCCAACGTATCTATAATTTTTGATTGCTTCATGCTATATTATATTCAGTTTTGGATGATTAATGAGCTTTGTTATACACTTTTATATTATTTTTGGGACTAACCTATTAACCGGAGGCCCAGCCCAAATTGCTGTTTTTTGCCTATTTCAGTGTTTCGCAGAAAAAGAATATCAAACGGAGTCCAAACGGAATAAAACCTCGGGAACGTGATTTTCAGAATGAACGTGATCCAGAGGACTTGGACCTACGTCAAGAAAGCAACCAGGAGGGCACGAGGTAGGGGGGCGCGCCCTCCACCCTCGTGGGGCCCACGTTGCTCCACCGACGTACTTCTTCCTCCTATATATACCTACGTACCCCCAAACCAATAGAAGCATCCACGAAATCCTAATTCCACCGCCGCAACCTTCTGTACCCGTGAGATCCCATCTTGGGGCCTTTTCCGGCGCTCCGCCGGAGGGAGCATTGATCACGGAGGGCTTCTACATCAACACCATAGCCTCTCCGATGATGTGTGAGTAGTTTACCTCAGACCTTCGGGTCCATAGTTATTAGCTAGATGGCTTCTTCTCTCTCTTTGGATCTCAATACAAAGTTGTCCACGATTCTCGTGGAGATCTATTCGATGTAATCTTCTTTTGCGGTGTGTTTGTTGAGACCGATGAATTGTGGGTTTATGATCAAGTTTATCTATGAACAATATTTGAATCTCCTTTGAATTCTTTAATGTATGATTGGTTATCTTTGCAAGTCTCTTCGAATTATCAGTTTGGTTTGGCCTACTAGATTGATCTTTCTTGCAATGGGAGAAGTGCTTAGCTTTGGGTTCAATCTTGCGGTGTCCTTTCCCAGTGACAGCAGGGGCAGCAAGGCATGTATTGTATTGTTGCCATCGAGGATAACAAGATTGGGTTTATATTATATTGCATGAGTTTATCCCTCTACATCATGTCATCGTACTTAAAGCATTACTCTGTTCTTTTGAACTTAATACTCTAGATGCATGCTGGATAGCGGTCGATGTGTGGAGTAATAGTAGTAGATGTATGCAGGAGTCGGTCCACTTGTCACAGACGTGATGCCTATATACATGATCATACCTAGATATTCTCATAACTATGCTCAATTCTATCAATTGCTCAACAGTAATTTGTTCACCCACCGTAATACTTATGCTCTCGGAAGAAGCCACTAGTGAAACCTATGGCCCCCGGGTCTATTTTCCATCATATTAATCTTCCAACACTTAGCTATTTCTATTGCCTTTTATTTTATTTTGCATCTTTATTATAAAAATACGAAAAATATTATCTTATCATATCTATCAGATCTCACTTTCGTAAGTGACCGTGAAGGGATTGACAACCCGTTTATTGCGTTGGTTGCGAGGTTTATATTTGTTTGTGTAGGTGCGAGGGACTTGGGCATGGCCTCCTACTGGATTGATACCTTGGTTCTCAAAAACTGAGGGAAATACTTACGCTACTTTACTGCATCACCCTTTCCTCTTCAAGGGAAAACCAACGCAGTGCTCAAGAGGTAGCAAGAAGGATTTCTGGCGCCGTTGCCAGGGAGTCTACGCAAAAGTTAACATAGCAAGTACCTGTCACAAACTCTTATCTCCCGCATTACATTATTTGCTATTTGCCTCTCATTTTCCTCTCCCCCACTTCACCCTTGCCGTTTTATTCGCCCTCTCTTTTCCGTTCGCCTCTTTTCCGCTTGCTTCGTCGTTATGGCTAGTCCTTTATCCACTCCTTTATCTCCCGAGAATGAAGTTCTTAATTTTAAACAAAGGGAGGGAGAAAATCTTCAAGATGCTTGGTATAGAATCTGCAATGCTCAAAACAGATCTGCCCGAAAGCAATCTACTACCATTCTTCTTCACAATTTTTATGTAGGCGTCACTCCTTGGTATAGATATATTCTTGACACCATTACCGGAGGGAGTTTCTTGGGTAGCCATACTTTTGATTCTTATAATGCCATGACAGATTTATTTGGCGCACCACCTCTTTTGGTTAATGGGACTATGTTAACTTTGGAGCATCTGATGCAAAGGCTTGAAATTATTGAAAATAAAGTTGCCACTATGGAATTGATTGAGAATTTGGATAAAAAAGATCCATAATCAAATTACTCAATATGGATCTAAGGTAGGAGTCACTTTGAATTTTTTTAAAGAAAAGGAACCCATAGTTAATGAAAGAATAATTCAAGATTCTACTAGAATCGATAAACTTGAGGGTATCATTACCAACTTGGGGACCACTTTTTCTTCCGTAAAGAACACCTCCAATCCTCCTACTAAAATTTCCAAGCTTATTTATGTTCCTAAAAATAAGGGTGAATCCTCTAGTAAGGAAATGCGGATCTCAAATCAATAAGTGTTCATCCCAATCTTTTTGCTATCATTAAGGAACCATTTGCTACAAATGATTTTTTCGATTTTGTGCCTAAAAGCTTGATAATTAATAGAAAGAAAGAAACTCCTAAAGGTTACAAGTGTCTCATTGAAGAATTGCCTTCCAAAGATGGCAATACCTAGATCTATCCTTGCTTTTATGCCTAGCTAGGGGCGTTAAACGATAGCGCTTGTTGGGAGGCAACCCAATTTTATTTTTAGTTTTTTGCTTTTTGCTTCTGTTTAGTAATAAATATTTGATCTAGACTCTGGTTAGATTTTTTTTCTATTTTTTAATTAGTGTTTGTGCCAAGTTAAACCTATTGGATCTTCTCGGATGATAGTTATTTGATCTTGCTGAAAATTCCAGAAACTTTCTGTTCACGAAAACAATTGTTAAAAATTATCAGAACATGATAAAATATTTATTCCAATTGCTGCGGATCAATAAAAAAATTTCTAGGTCTTCCTATTTTGGCTGAATTTTTTGAGTCCCAGAAGTTTGCGTTAGTTACAGATTACTACAGACTGTTCTGTTTTTGACAGATTCTGTTTTTCGTGTGTTGGTTGCTTATTTTGATGAACCTATGGCTAGTAAAATAGTTTATAAACCATACAGAAGTTGGAATACAGTAGGTTTAACACCAATATAAATAAAGAATGATTTCATTAGATTACCTTGAAGTGGTGTTTTGTTTTCTTTCGCTAATGGAGCTCACGAGATTTTCTGCTAAGTTTTGTGTTGTGAAGTTTTCAAGTTTTGGGTAAAAGATTTGATGGATTATGGAACAAGGAGTGGCAAGAGCCTAAGCTTGGGCATTCCCATGGCACCCCAAGATAATCTAAGGACACCAAAAAGCCAAAGCTTGGAGATGCCCCGGAAGGCATCCCCTCTTTCGTCTACTTCCATCGGTAACTTTACTTGGAGCTATATTTTAATTCACCACATGATATGTGTTTTGCTTGGAGCGTCTTGTATGATTTGAGTCTTTGCTTTTTAGTTTACCACAATCATCTTTGCTGTACACACCTTTTGATAGAGACACACATGATTCGGGATTTATTAGAATACTCTATGCGCTTCACTTATATCTTTTGAGCTATATAGTTTTTGCTCTAGTGCTTCACTTATAGCACGGCGGTGGTTTTGTTTTATAGAAACTATTATTCTGTCATGCTTCACTTATATTATTTTGAGAGTCTTAAACAGCATGGTAATTTCCTTAAATTGGGAAATTAATCCTAATATGTTAGGTATGCAAGACTAGTAAAAAACTTTCTTATGAGTGTGTTGAATACTAAGAAAAGTTTGATGCTTGATGATTGTTTTGAGATATGGAGGAAGTGATATTAAAGTTGTGCTAGTTGAGTAGTTTTGGAATTGAGAAATATGTGTTGAAGTTTGCAAGTCCCGTAGCATGCACGTAGGGTAAACGTTATGTAACAAATTTGAAACATGAGGTGTTCTTTGATTGTCTTCCTTATGAGTGGCGGTCGAGGACGAGTGATGGTCTTTTCCTACCAATCTATCCCCCTAGGAGCATGCGCGTAGTGCTTGGTTTTTGATGACTTGTAGATTTTTGCAATAAGTATATGAGTTCTTTATGACTAATGTTGAGTCCATGGATTATACGCACTCTTACCCTTCCATCATTGCTAGCCTCTTCGGTACCGTGCATTGCCCTTTCTCACATTGAGAGTTGGTGCAAACTTCGCCGGTGCATCCAAACACCGTGATATGATACGCTCTGTCACACATAAACCTCCTTATATCTTCCTCAAAACAGCCACCATACCTACCTATTATGGCATTTCCATAGCCATTCCGAGATATATTGCCATGCAACTTTCCACCGTTCCGTTATTCATGACACGTTCATCATTGTCATATTGCTTTGCATGATCATGTAGTTGACATCGTATTTGTGGCCAAGCCACCGTTCATAATTTTTCATACATGTCACTCTTGATTCATTGCCTATCCCGGTATACCGCCGGAGGCATTCATATAGAGTCATACTTTGTTCTAGTATCGAGTTGTAATCATTGAGTTGTAATTAAATAGAAGTGTGATGATCATCATTCATAGAGCATTGTCCCAATAAAAAAAGAGAAAGGCCAAATAAAAAAGAAGGCCCAAAAAAAAAGAAAATAAAAAGGGACAACGCTACTATCCTTTTTCCACACTTGTGCTTCAAAGTAGCACCATGATCTTCATGATAGAGAGTCTCTTGTTTTGTCACTTTCATATACTAGTGGGAATTTTTCATTATAGAACTTGGCTTGTATATTCCAATAATGGGCTTCCTCAAATGCCCTAGGTCTTCGTGAGCAAGCAAGTTGGATGCACACCCACTTAGTTTCTTTTGTTGAGCTTTCATGCATCTATAGCTCTAGTGCATCCGTTGCATGTCAATCCCTACTCCTTGCTTCAACATCAATTGATGGGCATCTCCATAGCCCGTTGATTAGCCGCGTTGATGTGAGACTATCTCCTTTTTTGTCTTCTCCACATAACCCCCATCATTATATTCTATTCCACCCATAGTGCTATATCCATGGCTCACGCTCATGTATTGCGTGAAGGTTGAAAAAGTTTGAGATTACTAAAGTATGAAACAATTGCTTGGCTTGTCATCGGGGTTGTGCATGATGAGAGCATTCTTGTGTGACGGAAATGGAGCTTGACTAAACTATATGGTTTTGTAGGGATGAACTTTCTTTGGCCATGTTATTTTCAGAAGACATAATTGCTTAGTTAGTATGCTTGAAGTATTATTACTTTTATGTCAATATTAAACTTTTATCTTGAATCTTTCGGATCTGAATATTCATACCACAATTAAGAGGGTTACATTAAAAAATTATGCCAAGTAGCATTCCGCATCAAAAATTCTATTTTTATCATTTACCTACTCGAGGACGAGCAGGAATTAAGCTTGGGGATGCTTGATACGTCTCCAACGTATCTATAATTTTTGATTGCTTCATGATATATTATATTCTGTTTTGGCTGATTAATGGGCTTTGTTATACACTTTTATATTATTTTTGGGACTAACCTATTAACCGGAGGCCCAGCCCAAATTGCTAGTTTTTTTGCCTATTTCAGTGTTTCGCAGAAAAAGAATATCAAACGGAGTCCAAACGGAATGAAACCTTCGGGAACGTGATTTTCGGAACAAACGTGATCCAGAGGACTTGGACCCTACGTCAAGAAAGCAACCAGGAGGGCACGAGGTACGGGAGCGCGCCTACCCCCCCCCCCCCCCGGGCGCGCCCTCCACCCTCATGGGGCCCACGTTGCTCCACCGACGTACTTCTTCCTCCTATATATACCTATGTACCCCCAAACCAACAGAAGCATCCACGAAAACCTAATTCCACCGCCGCAACCTTCTGTACCCATGAGATCCCATCTTGGGGCCTATTCCGGCACTCCGCCAGTGGGGGCATTGATCACGGAGGGCTTCTACATCAACACCATAGCCTCTCCGATGATGTGTGAGTAGTTTACCTCAGACCTTCGGGTCCATAGTTATTAGCTAGATGGCTTCTTCTCTCTCTTTGGATCTCAAGACAAAGTTCTCCACGATTCTCGTGGAGATCTATTCGATGTAATCTTCTTTTGCGGTGTGTTTGTTGAGACCGATGAATTGTGGGTTTATGATCAAGTTTATCTATGAACAATATTTGAACCTCCTCTGAATTCTTTTATGTATGATTGGTTATCTTTGCAAGTCTCTTTGAATTATCAGTTTGGTTTGGCCTACTAGATTGATCTTTCTTGCAATGGGAGAAGTGCTTAGCTTTGGGTTCAGTCTTGCGGTGTCCTTACCCAGTGACAGCAGGCGCGGCAATGCATGTATTGTATTGTTGCCATCGAGGATAACAAGAAGGGGTTTATATCATATTGCATGAGTTTATCCCTCTACATCATGTCATCATACTTAAAGCATTACTCTGTTCTTTTGAACTTAATACTCTAGATGCATGCTGGATAGCGGTCGATGTGTGGAGTAATGGTAGTAGATGCAGGCAGGAGTCGGTCTACTTGTCACGGACGTGATGCCTATATACATGATCATACCTAGATATTTTGATAACTATGCTCAATTCTATCAATTGCTCAACAGTAATTTGTTCACCCACCGTAATACTTATGCTCTCGAGAGAAGCCACTAGAGAAACCTATGGCCCCGGGTCTATTTTCCATCATATTAATCTTCCAACACATAGCTATTTCTATTGCCTTTTATTTTATTTTGCATCTTTATTATAACAATACCAAAAATATTATCTTACCATATCTATCAGATCTCACTTTCGTAAGTGACCGTGAAGGGATTGACAACCCCTTTATTGCGTTCGTTGCGAGGTTTATATTTGTTTGTGTAGGTGCGAGGGACTTGGGCGTGGCCTCCTACTGGATTGATACCTTGGTTCTCAAAAACTGAGGGAAATACTTACGCTACTTTACTGCATCACCCTTTCCTCTTCAAGGGAAAACCAACGCAATGCTCAAGAGGTAGCATGTTCTTCTCTTTCTTACCTCGAAACCTCTCAACGGGTTGCTGCAGGCTTCATTCAGTCCACTCTTGGCAGACTGAACCTTCTCGATCACCGCACCCATAAGGACACGGTGCTCGTCCATAACGGAGCCGCCTCGTAGCGCCTCCATTAGGTTATCCGGCGCCCCTGGATAGACAGGGGCCACCGGTGGAATCGGCGCACCCCCTCCTTCAAAGGGGGCTGCTCGCCCGACTCCAGAGCATTATGGGTCTCCGGAATCGTATTCGGCGGAGGGCCAAACTGGATGCGGCCCTCTTCGCCAGTCTCCATGGGGATCGGCTCCCCCATGTGTCCGACAGTGGAGGTCTCGCCTTGTGGCGCCTCTCGGACAGCGTCCTGGGCTCCTCCCTTCGGAGCAGTCCTCCGGGACAACACTTCGGTGTCATGCCTGGCCACGGGGGAATAAGCAGGCGATGGCGACATGCTCGCCATCTCCGACAGAGCCAACGAACCTCCAGATGAGGATCGCTGGATAAGGTCGTGGGCCGGACTGCAATGGTACAGTTAACTATGTCAAAATAATGAGGAGAAAAGGCCGGATGTGCGCATGAGCGAGCCATGTCACTTATGATGCTGCTTGGGTCTTAGTGCGGGGGCGTCGTTCCGGACTACTGTCAACATCCCACGTGGTATTGACCGCTGCGACGCCCTTCCCCTTCTTGGGCGTTTCCGCCTCCAGATGCACCGAAGCCGCCCTCTTCTTCCTCCTCTCCTCAGGGGGAGGGTTGTATTCCTCTTCCTCCTCCTCTTCCTCGTCATTGTCCTCAGGGACAGAGGAATGAGCTTCGTCGTCTTCGGACGTCACATCCGAAGTGCCCTTGCGACGGGGGCCAGTCTTGGCCCCCTTGGCCTTCTTCTCCGGCGCCTTATATGGCGCCGGCACCAGCATCTTCTCTAGACGTGGGGTGACCGGTTCTTCAGGCAGTGGAGCCGGACACTGGATCCGCTTCGCCCTCTCCATCCAGTCCTGAAAAAGCAACAATAAAAGCTCAGCCATCACCCATGAAACAAAAAAGCGGAGAATGCATTAAAAATGGCATACCTCGCTGGCGAGGTATTTAGCGTCGTGCCCGCGATCTGATTCTGCAGCCGGCGGTTTCTCGTTGCTCTTAAAGAGCAACTTCCATGCACCTTCGAGAGTAGTCTCGAAGAGCCTCACCAGGGTCTGGTGCTTCTTCGGATTGAACTCCCATAGAGGCCGGCTTCGGCGCTGGCACGGCAGGATCCGGCGAACTAGCATCACCTGGATCACATCAATGAGCTTGACGTTCTTGGTTACCATGCTTTGAACGCGCGTCTGCAGCGCTATCAGCTCGTCTGGTGAACACCAGTCCGGACTCTTCTCGACCAAGGAGGTGAGTCGCATGGGAGCGCCGGAGTGGAATTCGGCGGCTGCAGACCAGGTGGTGCCGCGAGGTTCTGTGATGTAGAACCACTGCCTCTGCCACTCCTTTACCGTATCCACAAAAGTGCCCTTGGGCCAGGAGACGTTGGACAGCTTGCTCACCATGGCTCCTCCGCACTCCGCGTGCTGGCCATCCACCACCTTCGGCTTCACGTTGAAGACTTTGAGCCACAGCCCGAAGTGGGGTTGGATATGGAGGAAAGCCTCACACGACGATAAACGCCGAGATGTTGAGGAAGGAATTCAGGGATAGATCATGAAATCTATCCCGTAATAATACATCAGCCCGCGGACGAAAGGGTGGAGTGGGAACCCTAGCCCGCGGAAGAAATGGGGGATGAACACTACCCTCTCGGTGGGCTTCGGCGTGGGGACGACTTATCCCTCGGTTGGCAGGCGGTGAGCGATCTCTTTTGTCAAATATCCGGCCGCCCGAAGCTCAGTAATGTCCTCCTCCTTGACGGAGGAGACCATCCACTTTCCTTGACCTCCGGATCCGGACATGGTTGCTTGAGCGGAAAGGAGATGGAGACAGAGAGAGGGCGTGAGAGAGGAAGGGGGAATCCTTATCCCCTTATAAAGGGAGCAAATATTAAACGCCTCCTCACTCGCCTTAAGATTAGCCTATTCCCAAGGGCTGTATAAACGGCACGGTTGGGTTACCCATGCCCGCATTGATGAGATTCCCGTGATAATGGGACACGATCTCTGCTTTGACAAGACGTGCCAATGGCAACCGCGTCTCGGGACGTGGGGCGTCGAACATAAAAGCAGTTTTGAATTATGGCGGTTAGATGTAATGTCGTGCTGTAAAAAGTTGTCAGCGGATAGAACTCGTGTAACAATATATTCTCGCTGCGGTTGTGTATGGTGTGTGTGACAGGTTCAGATACTATCATCGCATCGGAAGACTATCTTGGAGTTCGGAAAAAGGGGAACCCGCCTTGCAATGCCGAAGACAATCTGCGCGCCGGACTCCTCATCATTGAAGCCAGGTTCAGGGGCTACTGAGGGAGTCCTGGACTAAGGGGTCCTCGGGCGTCCGGCCTGTTATCCATGGGCTGGACTAATGGGCTGCGAAGACATGAAGGCAGAAGACTATACCCGTGTCCGGATTGGACTCTACTTGGCGTGGAAGGCAAGCTTGGCAACCGACTATGTAGATTCCCTCTGATGTAACCGACTCCATGTAACCCTAGATCTCTCCAGTGTCTATATAAACCGGAGAGCGTAGTCCGGATAGACGGATACACATTACCATAGTCGTACAGACTAGACTTCTAGGGTTTAGCCATTACGATCTCGTGGTAGATCAACTCTTGTAATACTCATATTCATCAAGATCAATCAAGCAGGAAGTAGGGTATTACCTCCATAGAGAGGGCCCGAACCTGGGTAAACATCGTGTCCCCCATCTCCTGTTACCATCGATCCTAGACACACAGTTCGGGACCCCCTACCCGAGATCCGCCGGTTTTGACACCGACAGTGGCGGCTCTGCTGGTGTTGGGCAAGTTGCCCCGGCAAGGTTCTTCCCGAGGCTGTGGAGGCCGCCCCGGCAAGGGCCTTGCCGGGGGAGTTCACCTCGCCCTTCTGCTCTTCATGTCTTTGGCTTGGCGTTGCTCTGGTTGTCTTGCGTCTTTGCTTCCTTCCTCTGCCCCACTAATTGTGTTCCCTGGCGCGGCTCTAACTGCCCGTGCACAAGTAAAGGGGTACAAAAATAGGACCCCTACTTTTGTACACCGACAGGAGCTCCCGGGCCTGGGCCACACATAAGCGCGACGCGTTGTTGGGCTAGGCCCAAAATGGTGCGCGGGTATGTGGGGCCGAGTTTTACTGCAGTAACTCCCTCGCCAGTTGCGCTTCCCCATGACCCGCGTTGAATGCGCGACGTGGGGGTCGCGCGTGACGTGGGGGTCATGCATGGGGCGGTTGCTGCGCTCATGCGTCACATCGTGGTAAATGGTAAAGAGGCGGCCCGCACCTTCCTCGTAAAAAGGGAAAACCGCAGGCGCGCTACTCATTTACCCTCTACGCCTCTTCCAATCTCGGAATCGCCGTCCCCCTCTTCTTCCTTAGGCGAAAGATTCAAAGCTCTCGCCTCTGTTTGCTGCCGCTGTGCCCCCATTGCTCTTGATCCTTCGCCTTCTCCCGGCCGTCATGGCACCCAAAATCAGCAAGGGCAAGGGAGCGGCCAAGGACGCCGGGGAGAAGGAGGCGCCGGAGAGCGAGTTGGCTGTGCAGCGGACGCAGCTCGCCTACTTCCATTCGACGGTCGATGTGGTCCACCTCAAGAACTTCTTCTTGCCCCTGTGGGGGAGGAAGACGACGGGGCACCCTGCCACGCGCGTCGTCCCCGCCGATTTCGCAAAGGCCGGCCCACATCGGTACCACTTCTTCGTCGATTTCTTCTCTTGCAGGCTCTGCCCCCTTTCTCTGACTTCTTCAACGACATCATGCACACCTACGGCTTCCATCTTCTATATTTTACGCCGAATGCCGTGGCGTGCATGGCTCTCTTTGCCCACCTCTGCGAGGGCTTTGCCGGGGTGCTCCCCAGCACAGTGCTCTTCCGCCACTACTTCTCCCCTCGCCTCCAGCCAGGGTGCCATATCTGGTTCTATCGCCTGGATTCCGAGGACCCAGGAGAAGGGCACGTATCCGCAGGGCGCCCATAAGGAGAGGTGGAAGGAGTGGCGGAGCCGGTGGTGCTAGATCAAGGAGAAGGACCCGTAGGAGTTCTGTCGGGTTCGTCAGAGCCCGCCGACCCACTGCAGGGACTAGAGCGACCTTGACGCCAACGACAAGAAGCTCACGGTCGCCACCACCAGGATCCATCGCCTCACCATGGCCGGACTCACCCTCGAGATGATCGGGGCCGACTTCATCCAGCGCTAAATCGCCCCGCTATACAACAAGGGGAGGCCGGCCTGGGATTTCAAGAATGCGGCCGACGTCATGAGGCTCCGCCCTGGCCTGAAGCACCATTTCACGGTGATGGGGCACGCCCACTTCTGCCAAAGGCTCTTTCAGCTCGACGTGGACAGCGACGGCAGGGCTGAGAGGACCGGCAGGACCGCGAAGGCCGGCAAGACCGTCAAGGGCCCCTGTCTGGGTTGCCGGCAGGAGTGGTCCCGCTGAGCAACAACTCTCGCCAATCCGCTATCATCACCATGATGTCGGACTTCAATGTGTATGGCCTTAACTCGGCCTGGGCCGAGCCGCCAGCGGAGAAGGTGCAGGAGTTCGACACTTTGTCGGAGAGCTATGTCCGTGACGAGCCGCTGCTCATCCAAGACACCACCAAGGCGGAGCTGGACTACATCGCTGCCAGGGCGGCAGAGGCGGCGCTCGCCAGGGAGGCCGGTAGCATCGGCGCCGTAGAGGACGAGGCCGACGAGGCCGCGGAGGAGAAGGAGCTCGCCCAGTGGACGGAGTCTGCCGGCGAGGCCAGCGGCGCCGACGCCGATGCCCCCCTTGTTGAAGACGCGGGCGACGAGTCATCCGAAGAGGAGGTCGAGGTGAACGACCCCCCGGCCGTGGGGAGGCAGCGCGTCCTACGGCGGGCCAGCTCTGGTGAGCCGGTCCGACCCAGCAAGATCACACAGCGGCAACTGCCCCAAGAGCAGCTCGTGCGCGAGACGAGGGCGATGAAGGCCGCGGCAGCGAAGAAGGCGGCAAAGGCCGCAGTGGCGAAGAGGACGGCGACTTCTTCCTCCTTGTCCAAGCAGCACCGGACCCCATCCCCTTCCCCGTCGGACAGCACCTTGGAGGCCGAGTTCGACCTTGGATCTTTTAGCCCGGCAAGGAAGAGGAAGCTTGTGATGGAGGAGGTGGAGGAAGAGTAAGTATTTCGCCCCCCACATCATCTCCTGACTTTACTCCTGTGTTATCCTCCTTTGATTTGATGTTATCTTCATAGGGACGTGGAGATGCTGGCCCAGAGGGTGGCGAAGAGGGCCAAGGCCTCGATGGGCGACAAGCCCCCGGCGGGTACTTCGCGTACGCTGTTGCTGCTGAAGAGCAGTCCCCGACGCAGCCCCCGCTTCAGCCCCCAGCATGAGTCCACCACTCACTCCTTCACCGATGAGCATTGGGTGTGAATTCTTAACGCCGACCTTGCTGGGTTTGCAGGAGGAGAACAGCAGCAGGAGGAGCTGCCGAGGGCTACTCCCAACACGCCGCCCCCTCGACTACGCCGCCCCGAGGGGCGTCCCCGGCAAGGGCATCCACCACCGAGCCCACGCACATGGAGGAGGAGGAGGAGAACTTGGGTGCCGGGGGTTCTGCCACGACAACGAATGCTGGCGGGGAGGGCACCACTTCTTCCCAGCCCGGTGTGGGTAAGTTATTTGCTTTCCATCCCTGTTCTTTCTTCTCCTTTTTGAACCTCAACCTTTCCCCTGTTTTATTCCCCTTCTTGGTATCCAGACCCTTCCTCGGTGGACCGGGAGGACATTGACACCGTCATCGAGGAGGTCGCCAGGGACGCCGAGGCCGAGGCCGACAAGATCGCCGCCGAGGAGGCCGCCAAGACCGCCGCTGAGGATGCCGCCGGGGAGGCCGGCAAGGCCGCTGCTGAGGAGGCCAGCAAGGGGCCTGCCGGAGAGGCCAGGAAGGCCGCTGCCGAGGAGGGGGTGGTTGACGACCAACCTTCCTCCTCTGCTGCCTCTGGCTCGGGCAAGTACTTGAAGGTGAGCGACGACCTGTTCGTCCACCTCCCAGGAACGGTGAGCACCAGGGCGCCAACCGAGGGGGAGGTGTTCGACGACGAGGCGGTCGCCGCCGCCGGGCCTGAGGTTGTTGACAAACCGAGCGCCGGTGGCGGCGGTTCCGAAGAGGAGCAGCTGCTTCGGGCCATGAGCGCCAACTTCCAGAAGCTCCAGGCGCTTCACCGTGCCCGCCTGGACAAGGCAAAATCCAAGATGGCGGCGGTGGACAAGGCGGAGGCGGATCTCGAGGAGCACGTCGCTGAGACGCAGGTCTGGTTCCGCCAGGCCCATGATGAACTGAAGGTCGCCCAAGATTTGCTGGCTGAGCACAAACAGGAGCTTGTCCTAAAACAGGGTTACGTCGAGAAGGCCCAGGAGGCGGCAAAGGAAAAGGCCGCCAAGGACGAGGCCGGTCGGCACCAGCACTAGGCCGAGCTGAACTCCCAGGAGGAGGACCTTGCCGCTCGTGAGGAGGCCCTCGCCGCCACACTCTGCACAAAGGATGAGGAGGTCGAGAAGCTCGTCGCGCAGTGGACCCAGGAGCTGGAGCAGAGGCACAAAGAGGCACTCAATGCTCAAGCCCTAGTGCATGCCGCCAAGGTGAAGGAGCTGGATGTGTAGCGGGATGGGCTGGAGAAACAGGTCCTAGAGCTGACGGAGGAGAAGGACGTGGCCAACGGTGCTTTGGCAGAGGCGCAGGCCACAGTCCCCGGCAAGGCCGGGCTACTCTCCAAGGCCAACGACTCCATCAATGACCTGAAGCTGAAGCTGAAGGGCCTTGAGGGGATGCTTTTGGAGGTCAGGGTCTGGGTAGAGACCCTGACCAAGGACCTGGAGGAGGAGAGGCAGCTACGGAGGAATGATGCCACCGAACACAAGGAGTACGCGGAGGGCATAAACCGTTGGGTCAATCGCCTCGCCGACATCGCCGGCAGGACCACCACGAAGCTGGCCGCCATGGGGATGCCGAATGTCAGGTACTCCCCGGAGCCGAACGTGAGTCCCAATGCCAAACTGACCCTGTTCTTCGAGGGTGTTCTTAGAGCCCTGGAGCAGCTCCACTCCAACCGGGCAGCTTATCTGGCCAACGAGGCCCGGAGGCTCTGCCGGGGTGCGCTGACCAAGGTGCTCACCAAGGTGGCGTTCTGGAACCCCACCGTCAACTTCGCCAACGCATTGGAGAGCTTGCCGGAGGAGGCGTACCTCGCAGTGCTCAAGGAGCGTATCAAGCCCATCATCGACTGCATTGATGGAGTCGAGAGGGTGGAGGGCCAGCGCTGGGACTAGGCACCCGTTTCTCGTCGCCGCTGCGAGTTCAAGATCAAGACAATTTTATCTTAAATTAGAACCGCAGCGATTGTTTGATGTAATATAACTCTGCAGTACTTCAATATCACGCATGCTATCTTCCCGTTAGATCTTTCCTTGTATGTTTGCGCCCTACGCTTGGTGAGATAAGGCTGTCGACGCGTAAACCCCATGCCGTGGCGCTTCGAGGACGGATCCTTAGCACCCTGCCGG
Organism: Triticum aestivum; assembly: GCF_018294505.1. Taxonomy (NCBI): domain Eukaryota; kingdom Viridiplantae; phylum Streptophyta; class Magnoliopsida; order Poales; family Poaceae; genus Triticum; species Triticum aestivum. The sequence continues at coordinate 412,922,967 of NC_057802.1, read as the reverse complement.
GAGGGCGCTTGCTGCCAGGCAAACCACCTTGCCGTTCTCGGTGCGGCCGCCTGAACTGTCGAGCAGACTCGAGACAGAGACAAGGGTGTTGCTAATAGCGGATAGGCCACCTTGCCGTTCTCAGCGCGCCCGCATGAACTGCCGAGCGGACTCGAGGCAGAGACAAGGGCGTTGCCAATAGCGGAAGGGTCCCATTGCGTGCAGGTTTCCCATACAAGGAACAAGATCTTCCGAGGAAGACAGACTAATATGAATGAAATTAACCAAAATTTTGCATGACTTAGCTTTTCAGGGCCACGCGGATGGCTGTCAAAGCTGCGGACGGCACCAGAGGGCGGCTGGTCGACATCGCCCTCTCCCTTCGAGCCATCCCCACGAAAGAGCCGACGTGTCGGCTCCAAAACCAGATTTCCACGGCTTGCGCCCCCTACCTAGCGCGCCAAAGTTGTCGGGGGAAACGACACCTACGGGATCACGTAGGATCCCTTTTGCTATGGTTGGCGGGTGCGGGGCTGTGGAAAGAGAGGGATTAGAAGATCAACGCAGGGGGATTATCCAGGTTCGGCCCACAAGTGATGCGTAATACCCTACTCCTTCTGGTCTATCTTTATCTGGTGTTCTTGGACTAGCTACAAAGCGTGCAGGGTCCAAAAAGTCCGAATGCTCTCTCAGTACGCCGCGGGCCTCCTTTTATAGTCGAAGGGGCTGCCACAGTGGCACACAGGAGGTGGAAAGCTATACAGTGGTCGAGTCTATCTCCTGGCACCGTAGGACAAATGCATTTAATGCGCTGCCGACGTGTCCTTCTTGCTTTATCGGGGATGGGAAGGAAGCTCTTCCCAGCTATTGTCGCCTGGCCTGGCTTCGACGCGCGTCCGAGTTGACGAGGCGTGTAGTGCCATGCTGGCTGGCTGGCTGCTGAGTTGGTGCGGTGGCAGGGTCTTCATGAAGATCTGCATGCCACCACGTAGGTGCTTTGCTGAGTTGGTCTGGAGGCCGCACGTCGCCACGCAGGTGCTTGCCTAGTTGGTGGGCTGGCAGCTGTGTGGGAACGGCGGTGGAGTCTTGGCGGGTGGGGGCCTGGCTATGGCCCCGCGGATGTCTTCGGCAAGAGTCTTGTCGCGGCATCGTGGGCGTCCCCGGCAAGGATCTTGCCGGGGGGTCTCGTGTCTATCCTCGGCAAGGATCTTGCCGAGGATCTTCGTCTTCTGATTCTCATCTAGTCTTGTACGTTCTTGGTCTTCACAAAGATCTGCATGCCACCATGGAGGCGCCTCCGGAGCCTTGGTTCCAATGTGGGTGATGGCGTCGGAACTCTTAGGCTCAAGGGTGGCGGCTCTGCTGGTGTTGGGCAAGTTGCCCCGGCAAGGTTCTTGCCGGGGCTGTGGAGGCCGCCCCGGCAAGGGCCTTGCCGGGGGAATTCACCTCGCCCTTCTGCTCTTCGTGTCTCTGGCTTGGCGTTGCTCTGGTTGTCTTGCGTATTTGCTTCCTTCCTCTGCCCCGCTAAGTGTGGCCGCAGGCGCGGCTCTAACTGCATGTGCACAAGTAAAGGGGTACAAAAATAGGACCCCTACTTTTGTACACCGACACCATGTGATAATTTGAGGCGTTCAAAGTCGTTCACTTCATTGATGGCCAATTAATACAGTGCATGCAAATTGGAGTGGGCATGAGGGAGGAAGTAGTTGAGAAAGACAGTACTACTCCACTGCGTGCATGCGAGTAGTTAAATCATGGGTTTCTACTTCCATTGGTCTCCTTCGTATTTTGTGCCAATTTTTTACCATAATTTTAACACGATATTTATGCATGTCATAAAAAATAATGTCATCAAAAACTATGTTCAAATGTGATTCCAATGATATGATTTTTGGTGACATGCATTAACATTTTGTTAGTTAAATTTTTGGACAAAAATTGGCACAAAATAAAAAGGGGGCCAATAAACCAGGACGCAGGCAGTATGATCAATTTTTTCCTGGGTTACTGTTGGTGGCCTTTGTATTTAAATATGGACGGAGTGGAGTAGTACTATCTTTATCTTAGCCTCGTAGGGCTCTCCCAGCGCCTATGCTCGCCTCCCCGCCTCGCCCACCGGATCCATCCATGGATAATCCCTTAGATCCCAGGATCCCGCGGGCTGCCCTCTCACTGCGGCCTGTAGCACTGCCGCCTTTGAGCGAAACCCACATGTGTTTCAGAGGGGATCCATTGCTCTAGAATCACAGATCGGTGGCGCCGGAGGACATGCAAGGGCTGCATTTCAGGTGGTGGGCGGCAAGGGCAAATCGGATCGAGGAAGCGTCACATTGATTGGAGACAAGTTCGAAGGAGCTGCGCCTGGTGAAGCACAAGGCAGAGGCGCAAGTCAATCTCAGGGGAGAGATTCTGAGGGATGTCAGCATCTGGCAGCGTCGCGTTGATTTCGAGCTGGGGCTAATGGTAGAGATCATATTCACGGAGTCGACTGCGGAGGAAAGAACGTGCATGCCTGTGGAATGGCATGAGCTGCCGGTGCAATTGTTCAAATGGGCGGTAGGAGAAGCCAAATCCCGGGACCAGCTGTGACGGCGCCGCTGGGCATGCAACGTAGGCAAGGTGAGCTACCCTCCTTCCCCACCAGCGATGCAGTGACCTACTCGGTTGCTGCTGCAGTGAACTTGCGGCGCCATGTCAGTTTGCAATTGTGACAATCACTCCATCTATATGTATTGCATTCCTGTGAAAATACTTGGTCGTTTGGAAAAAGATGGTAATTGATTTATCACTAGTTTTTGAATGCTTGGTTGTGATAATCACCCGAAGCCACAACCAGAAGTCTCCATCGCGTAATACTTACGGTCGGTCGGACCCGCGTCTCACCGAAGGGACAAGCATCGGCATGGTCTGACATGTACGACCAGTTACATCACTGACTTGTGCGACCGCATTTCAGCAGTAGTACTTGAAATTTATGTTCCGCTAAACTCATCGGGGGCCGTTTCGGGCCTCAAAACGAAAACCATCAATTAGTCTTTAGCTTGTTCCCATCACATTCCAAAGTAGTACCACCATGCTATAATTAAGTGCAAACCTGCTCACACCTAGTACGTATCAAACCTGAATGTGTTCCCACTATGCAGGTTTTAGTACTAGTGTTAGTACTAGGTTATAAAAAGGGGAACTCCCTAGCCGAACATCACTCTACCTTCCTCCTCATAAGCCTTTCTTGTTCGTCCGTCCTTGCCATGGCCGGTGCATAGAGCTCTAGGTCGAGTACTATGTAACAAGGTAGTGGCGACCAAGGCCGTGGAAAAAAAGAGGGCTCGCTGCCTCGCAGAGACCTCGAAAGATCTCTCACGGGCAGGCGAGGGCTCCTAGGAGCGCCCTAGCTGCAGAGGCGAACATGCCGAGCTGGCGGCGCTGGAGTCATTATCCCTCGATGACATGCTCGATCAGCTCAATAAGAAGAAGGAGTTCATTGACGGCTTGGTGGAGCTGTTGAAGGAGGAGAACACCGACTAGAAGAAGCTGCATGAGAAGAGTAGTTCCTTGGCGAAGATGTTGCACACCCTCGTCATGGAACAGAAGGAGGAGTTAGTGAAGCTCCGCATCGAGCACCCGGCTGCTGTCAAGGTACGTAATGCAGCCATGGAACAGATGATGAAGGCTCGTGTCGAGAAATCCCGCGTCGTGGATAGAATGAAGAAGAAGCCGGAGGAGATGCACGAGGAGATGGAGGTTGTGGAGGCGATGAAGAAGCAGTTACAACTCCGCGGCGAGCAACCCTTCATGTAGTAGAGAGCAGCGCCCCAGACTTGTGTGTGCGTCTTCCTTCTTTTTTGGGGGGATAATCTTCCTTCTTCTTTTGCTCCTATGTTTCTTCTTTTGCTTCGGGAGTTTCGCCGCACGTGTCACGTTCTCTGCGAGGCATGAATAGAAAAATGCTAACAATGAGCGGTGCCGTGGGATCGATTACCAGCAAATTAGATCATTTTTATCGCCATATCACACTGGGCTGCCGTGTTTCGTGCTCCTCCGTTGTACTAGTACTCCAATGGAAAACTTGATTATACCGCACGATTCTTTGCTCCTCCTCAGGTCGTCAGCAACATTTATACAAGCAGTCAAATCACAAGGCCCCGCCTTCTAGCAGTAATGAGCCATCAAATCACAAAGGCCCTCGCCTCTCGTGAAACCGACCAAGCGAGACTGTCCCGCCCTCTAGCCTTTTAAATGTATACTTTTGTACAGTAGTAGTATCGATGGATTGCGCCATGGAGCAAAACTAACAAGATGAAATTAAAGAAAAAAGGTGATACATATAGAGAGCGCTCGTCGCCAAATTATGCATATGGTACTATTTAAAAAGCTAGTACGTGCTTACATGGGCTGCTAAAGTCTATTAAAGAAATTAGCGTACCTATTTAATTCTTTGACAACTATAGTGCTGGCTATATGATGTTGGCCATATATATTGTACGTCTATAATGTGAAGAAATGAGTGGTAGTACTACCAACTACGAGATGAACTATAAGAAATACTAGTATGTACGTACTGAAGAGTTAAAGTAACAAGAAGGAACATAACATAGTTCTGCTGGGGGCTCAGCACAACACACCCCTCAAACAAAACTAAGCACCCTGAAATTAAACTAAGCAACTAATCCGGTAGACACTTCATTAGAACCACCATGAGCAACGACACTGCCACACCTTACCCGGACTCCTCGTCCACGTGCTCGTCTTCATCCTTGTCCCTCTTCCTCTTGGTCGATACTTCTTTGCTTGAACCGCACACTTTGCTCTCGCTCTTCATCCAACCCTTGTAGATATTGAAACAGAGGTAGGCATCCATTGCAGCATAATGGATGTGGTCTCTATCTAGTACATTCCACTGCCATGGAAGATGAAACTTGGGCGGAGGTTTCGTCAGTTTACCGTACGAAGGATCAACCATGGCTGCTGCCAGGGTCAGCATTGAAGGCTGATGGGAGGACACCAGCCCATTCCTCCGGAGGTCGAAGGGCTGGCCTACAACGAGGCTTATCCGATCTAGGACTTCTATGTCTTTCATAAAGTCTACAACAATGAATTTGACTCTTTAGCCCACGAGGAAGTTCTTAAAATCCTCGCACTCAACATCGGCATGGCATATGTCGTAGACCAAGCACAAGTTATGCACGCAAACCTGGATCACGGCGGGCTTCTTCCTCTCTTCCTCCTTTAGATTCTTCTCTTTTCCCAGGACTGTGGTGTACTCAACATCTAGCCCAGCGACCCACTCATCACCCTTTAACTTTTCGAACATGCGTCTGAAGCGAGCAAGGCATCCTTTCACCGTCGCGGAAGAACGGGTGTAGATGACGTCGAACTCATCGCCGATTATGGTTCTAACCTTGTACTCACTACCGATCATGGAGATTTGGGACGCCATGGATTTGGGAGGAAGGTTAGGATTAGTGGAACTGTTGTAATGTGAAAGGATGGGACGGCTAGGAGCAAACTGCCGTAATGTTAAAGGACGGCCGGGGACGAGTGGGAGCGAATTGCTAGCGGTTTTCCGATTGTAAAAATGTTGAGTGGAGCGTGCGAACGGCAGGGTAGTGGCTTGCCTGGTGGATAAATGGATTCATGCACAGTACTATGGGGGCCCAGTTAGATGTCATGTCTACTAGACGCCTATTTAAATGGCTTCATGCATCTGCGTGTTCGCACATCAAGCGTCGGGAAAATTATAGGTGATACGAAGCTTTCCATGCTCCCATGATACGGGCTTCCGAGAGCCCTTGGATCTGAGATCGAACGGTTGCATGGCGTGATTCTAGACCTATGGGTGAATATCCTATCCTGGAGGGTTATTCTGCGAATTTTTAGCAACTTAGCATGCATCCATTCGATCTCAGATCCAAGGGCTATCAGCAGCCCGTATCATGGCCGCGCCTACCATGACCGTCGCCTCGCTCACGCGGTCGCGCCCTTGGAGATTTCGGACGGCTATAAATGAGCATTTTTTGCCTACTTCACATGCATGAAACTACTTCCTCCGTCCAGGTGCGTTAGGCTATCTGATGTTGGCATGTCATACATAGTCATCACTTAGTCACTCATACAACAAGGTTAGCTATAAGGTTGGCTATAAGAGTAATTTTTTTACTTCTCTCTATCTCTTTCTTCGTAGTATTTATTGCATTTGCCAAGGAGTAAGGAGTACAGTACTTGGCACCTGTATACCATGGAGGTGGTCAGGAATCGGGAGAGGTCATAGCGCCGCAGTTAAAATGATAATGGCAAGTCAAATCACAGGGCCCCACCTGTCCAGCAGTAACTCGCCGTCAAATCACATAGCCCTACGTTTGCATTAGCCTACTCCCTCATCTTCTCGCCTCTCTATCGAACCGACTAGGTGGAACTGCCCCGCCTAGCGCGCGCGAAAAGCCCCGCCCTCGACTTTTAAATATAATTTTGTATCCATGGATTGCGCCATGGAGCAAATCCTGAAGAAAACAGCGGTACACATGTATACAGCATGCTCCTTGCGTTCGCGTCGCACCACAGATGGTCGGTCGGTCTAGCACGCCGCTCTCCGAATGGAACGCGCGTCATATTGCGTTTGCACACACATGTGGGACCGCAATTGAGAACCGACCATAGGCACACTCCCCGGCCCCGCAAGTCGGCTGAGTTAATAGAAGAGAGAGACGAGCGATAGTACTGGAGCAGTGTTGTACAGACGTCGGTGCCTGGACGATCCCTGCATGACACGATAGATCAGTTCGTCCATGCATGTGACCAGACTCCAGCAGACGGCTGGATTGGCTATCGTCTACATATCGTGCATGTTGTGTTGTACAGGGCTGTAGTTCGGATGAGAAATCTAAAAAAAAGGTTTCTTGTCATCTCGCAATATTAGGTGTCATGTGCTTCGGATCACTGCGAGGGTTAAACAGCGACAACTGAGTTCCTCCAAGGCGCTGGTTGATATGTCTCCAACGAATCTATAATTTTTGATTGCTCCATGCTATATTATCTTCTGTTTTGGACATTATTGGGCTTTATTATTCACATTTATATTATTTTTGGGACTAACCTATTAACCAGAGGCCCAGCCCAGAATTGCTGTTTTTTGCCTATTTCAGAGTTTCGCAGAAAAAGAATATCAAACAGACTCCAAACGGAATGAAACCTTCGGGAACGTGATTTTCCGAATGAACATGATCCAGGAGACTTGGACCCTATGTCAAGAAACAAAGCAGGAAGCCACGAGGTAGGGGTGCGCCTACCCCCCTGGGCGCGCCCTCCACCCTCGTGGGCCCCACGTTGCTCCACCGACGTACTCCTTCCTCCTATATATACCTACGTACCCCCAAACGATCAGATACGGAGCCAAAAACCTAATTCCATCGCCGCAACCTTCTGTACCCACGAGATCCCATCTTGGGGCCTGTTCCGGAGCTCCGCCGGAGGGGGCATCCATCACGGAGGGCTTCTACATCAACACCATAGCCTCTCCGATGAAGTGTGAGTAGTTTACCTCAGACCTTCGGGTCCATAGTTATTAGCTAGATGGCTTCCTCTCTCTTTTTGGATCTCAATACAACGTTCTCCCCCTCTCTTGTGGAGATCTATTAGATGTAATCTTCTTTTGCGGTGTGTTTGTTGAGACCGATGAATTGTGGGTTTATGATCAAGTTTATCTATGAACAATATTTGAATCTTCTGAATTCTTTTATGTATGATTGGTTATCTTTGCAAGTCTCTTCGAATTATCAGTTTGGTTTGGCCTACTAGATTGATCTTTCTTGCAATGGGAGAAGTGCTTAGCTTTGGGTTCAATCTTGCGGTGTCCTTTCCCAGTGACAGTAGGGGCAGCAAGGCACGTATAGTATTGTTGCCATCGAGGATAACAAGATGGGGTTTTTACCATATTGCATGAATTTATCCCTCTACATCATGTCATCTTGCTTAAAGCGTTACTCTGTTCTTATGAACTTAATACTCTAGATGCATGCTGGATAGCGGTCGATGTGTGGAGTAATAGTAGTAGATGCAGGCAGGAGTCGGTCTACTTGTCTCGGACGTGATGCCTATATCATGATCATACGTAGATATTCTCATAACTATGCTCAATTCTGTCAATTGCTCAACAGTAATTTGTTCACCCACCGTAAAATACTTATGCTCTTGAGAGAAGCCACTAGTGAACCTATGGCCCCCGGGTCTATCTTCATCATATTAATCTTCCAACACTTAGTTATTTCCGTTGCTTTTTACTTTGCTTTTATTTTACTTTGCATCTTTATCATAAAAATATCAAAAATATTATCCTATCATATCTATCAGATCTCACTCTCGTAAGTGACCGTGTAGGGATTGGCAACCCCTTATCGCGTTGGTTGCGAGGATTTATTTGTTTTGTGTAGGTGCGAGGGACTTGCGTGTAGCCTCCTACTGGATTGATACCTTGGTTCTCAAAAACTGAGGGAAATACTTACGATACTTTGCTGCATCACCCTTTCCTCTTCAAGGGAAAACCAACGCAGTCCTCAAGAGGTAGCAAGAAGGATTTCTGGCGCCATTGCCGGGGAGGTCTACGCAAAAGTCAACATACCAAGTACCCATCACAAACCCTTATCTTCCGCATTACATTATTTGCCGTTTGCCTCTCGTTTTCCTCTCCCCCACTTCACCCTTGCCGTTTTATTCGCCCTGTCTTTTTCATTCGCCTCTTTTCCGTTTGCTTGTCTTCATGGCTAGTCCTTTATCTTCTCTGTTGTCTCCCAAGAATGAAGTTCTAAATTTTAAACAAAGGGAGGGAGAAAATCTGAAAGACGCTTGGTATAGAATTTGCAATGCTCAAAATAGATCTGTCAGGAAGCAATCTACTTCCGTTCTTCTCCGCAATTTTTATGTAGGCGCTAATCCTTGGTATAGATATATTCTTGATACCATTACCGGAGGGAATTTCTTGGGTAGCCATACTTTTGACTCTTATAGTGCTATGATAGATTTATTTGGCTCACCACCTCTTTTGGTTAATGGAACTATGTTAACTTTGGAGCATGTAATGCAAAGACTTGAAATTATTGAAAATAAAGTTGCTACCATAGAGTTAATTGAAAATCTGGATAAAAAGATCCACAACCAAATAACCCAATATGGATCTAAGGTAGGAGTCACTTTGAAAAATATTAAGGAGAAGGAACCCATAGTTAATGAGAGAATAAATCAAGATTCCACTAGAATCGATAAACTTGAGGGTATCATTACCAACATGGCAACCGCTTTTTCGTCCGTAAAGAATACTCCTAGTCCTCCAACTAAAATTGCCAAGCTTATGTATGTTCCTAAAAATAAGGGTGAATCCTCTAGTAAAGAAACTGCGGATCTTAAATCTATAAGTATTCATCCCAATCTTTTTGCTATCATTAAGGAACCATTTGCTGCAAATAAATTTTTCGATCTTGTGCCTAAAAGCTTGATAATTACTAAAAAGAAATAAACTCCTAAGGATGATAGATGTCTCATTGAAGAATTGCCAACCAAAGATGGCAATACCAAGATCTATCCTTGCTTTTATGCCTAGCTAGGGGCGTTAAACGATAGCGCTTGTTGGGAGGCAACCCAATTTTATTTTTAGTTTTTTGCTTTTTGCTTATGTTTAGGAATAAATATTTGATCTAGCCTCTGGTTAGATGTGTTTTTATGTTTTAATTAGTGTTTGTGTCAAGTTAAACCTATAGGATCTTCTTGGATGATAGTTATTTGATCTTGCTGTAATTTCCAGAAACTTTCTGTTCACGAAAACAATTGTTAAAAATCACCAGAATCTGATAAAATATTGATTCCAATTGCTTCTGATCAATAAACATATTTCCTAGGTCGTCCTATTTTTGGCTTATGTTTTGGAGTTCCAGAAGTTTGCGTTAGTTACAGATTACTACAGACTGTTCTGTTTTTGACAGATTCTGTTTTTCGTGTGTTGTTTGCTTATTTTGATGAATCTATGCTAGTAAAATAGTTTATAAACCATAGAGAAGTTGCAATACAGTGTGTTTAACACCAATATAAATAAATAGTTCATTACAGTACCTTGAAGTGGTCTTTTGTTTTCTTTCGCTAACGGAGCTCACGAGATTTTCTGCTGAGTTGTGTGTTGTGAAGTTTTCAAGTTTTGGGTGAAAGATTTGATCGATTATGGAACAAGGAGTGGCAAGAGCCTATTCTTGGGGATGCCCATGGCACCCCCAAGATAATCTAAGGACACCAAAAAGCCAAAGCTTGGGGATGCCCTGGAAGGCATCCCCTCTTTCGTCTACTTTCATCGGTAACTTTACTTGGAGCTATATTTTTATTCACCACATGATATGTGTTTTGCTTGGAGCGTCTTGTATGATTTGAGTCTTTGCTTTTTAGTTTACCACAATCATCCTTGCTGTACACACCTTTTGATAGAGACACACATGATTAGGAAATTATTAGAATATTCTATGTGCTTCACTTATATCTTTTGAGTTATATAGTTTTGCTCTAGTACTTCACTTATATCTTTTAGAGCACGGTGGTGGATTTGTTTTATAGAAACTATTGATCTCTCATGCTTCACTTAGATTTTTTTGAGAGTCTTAAATAGCATGGTAATTTGCTTAAAAAATTCCTAATATGCTAGGTGTTCAAGATTAGTAAAAACTTTCTTATGAGTGTGTTGAATACTAAGAGAAGTTTGATGCTTGATGATTGTTTTGAGACATGGAAGTAATGATATCAAAGTTGTGCTAGTTGAGTAGTTGTGAATTTGAGAAATACTTGTGTTGAAGTTTGCAAGTCCCGTAGCATGCACGTATGGTAAACGTTATGTAACAAATTTGATACATGAGGTGTTCTTTGATTGTCCTCCTTATGAGTAGCGGTCGGGGACGAGTGATGGTCTTTTCCTACCAATCTATCCCCCTAGGGGCATGCGTGTAGTGCTTGGTTTTTGATGACTTGTAGAATTTTGCAATAAGTATGTGAGTTCTTTATGACTAATGTTGAGTCCATGGATTATACGCACTCTCACCATTCCACCATTTCTAGCCTCTTCGGTACCGTGCATTGCCCTTGCTCACATTGAGAGTTGGTGCAAACTTCGCCGGTGCATCCAAACCCCGTGATACGATACGCTCTTTCACACATAAACCTCCTTATATCTTCCTCAAAACAACCACCATACCTACCTATTATGACATTTCCATAGCCATTCCGAGATATATTGCCATGCAACTTTCCACCATTCCGTTTATCATGACACGTTCATCATTGTCATATTGCTTTGCATGATCATGTAGTTGACATAGTATTTGTGGCAAAGCCACCGTTCATAATTCTTTCATACATGTCACTCTTGGTTCGTTGCATATCCCGGTACACCGCCGGAGGCATTCATATAGAGTCGTACTTTGTTCTAGTATCGAGTTGTAATCATTGAGTTGTAAATAAATAGAAGTGTGATGATCATCATTTTCTAGAGCATTGTCCCAAGTGAGGAATAAAAAAAGAGAGAAAGGCCATAAAAAAAGAGAAGGCTCAAAAAATGAGAGAAAAAGAGAGAAGGGACAATGTTACTATCCTTTTACCACACTTGTGCTTCAAAGTAGCACCATAATCTTCATGATAGAGAGTCTCTTGTTTTGTCACTTTCATATACTAGTGGGAATTTTTCATTATAGAACTTGGCTTGTATATTCCAACAATGGGCCTCCTCAAGTGCCCTAGGTCTTCATGAGCAAGCAAGTTGGATGCACACCCACTTAGTTTCTTTTGTTGAGCTTTCATGTATTTATAGCTCTAGTGCATCCGTTGCATGGCAATCCCTACTCCTTGCATTAACATCAATCGATGGGCATCTCCATAGCTCATTGATTAGCCTCGTTGATGTGAGATTTTCTCCTTATTTGTCTTCTCCACATAACCCCCATCATCATATTCTATTCCACCCATAGTGCTATGTCCATGGCTCGCGCTCATGTATTGCGTGAAGGTTGAAAAAGTTTGAGATTACTAAAGTATGAAACAACTTTTTGGCTTGTCATCGGGATTGTGCATGATGAAAGCATTCTTGTGTGAAGAAAATGTAGCATGACTAAACTATATGATTTTGTAGGTATGAACTTTCTTTGGCCATGTTATTTTGAGAGGACATAATTGCTTAGTTAATATGCTTGAAGTATTATTATTTTTATGTCAATATGAACTTTTATCTTGAATCTTTTCGGATCTGAATATTCAGACCACAATTAAGAAGAATTACATTGAAATTATGCCTAGTAGCACTCCGCATCAAATATTCTGTTTTTATCATTTACCTACTCGAGGACGAGCAGGAATTAAGCTTGGGGATGCTTGATACGTCTCCAACGTATCTATAATTTTTGATTGCTCCATGCTATATTATCTTCTGTTTTTGACATTATTGGGCTTTATTATTCACTTTTATATTATTTTTGGGACTAACCTATTAACCGGAGGCCCAACCCAGAATTGCTGTTTTTTTCCTATTTCAGAGTTTCGCAGAAAAAGAATATCAAAGGGAGTCCAAACAGAATGAAACCTTCGGGAACGTGATTTTCGAAACGAACATGATCCAGGAGACTTGGACCCTACGTCAAGAAACAAAGCAGGAAGCCACGAGGTAGGGGGCGCGCCTACCCCCCTGGGCACGCCCTCCACCCTCGTGGGCCCCATGTTGCTCCACTGACGTACTGCTTCCTCCTATATATACCTACGTACCCCCAAACGATCAGATACGGAGCCAAAAACCTAATTCCACCGCCGCAACCTTCTGTACCCACGAGATCCCATCTTGGGGCCTGTTCCGGAGCTCCGCCGGAGGGGGCATCCATCACGGAGGGCTTCTACATCAACACCATAGCCTCTCCGATGAAGTGTGAGTAGTTTACCTCAGACCTTCGGGTCCATAGTTATTAGCTAGATGGCTTCCTCTCTCTTTTTGGATCTCAATACAATGTTCTCCCCCTCTCTTGTGGAGATCTATTCGATGTAATCTTCTTTTGCGGTGTGTTTGTTGAGACCGATGAATTGTGGGTTTATGATCAAGTTTATCTATGAAAAATATTTGAATCTTCTGAATTCTTTTATGTATGATTGGTTATCTTTGCAAGTCTCTTCGAATTATCAGTTTGGTTTGGCCTACTAGATTGATCTTTCTTGCAATGGGAGAAGTGCTTAGCTTTGGGTTCAATCTTGCGGTGTCCTTTCCCAGTGACAGTAGGGGCAACAAGGCACGTATAGTATTGTTGCCATCGAGGATAACAAGATGGGTTTTTAATCATATTGCTCGAATTTATCCCTCTACGTCATGTCATCTTGCTTAAAGTGTTACTTTGTTCTTATGAACTTAATACTCTAGATGCATGCTGGATAGTGGTCGATGTGTGGAGTAATAGTAGTAGATGCAAGCAGGAGTCGGTCTACTTGTCTCGGACGTGATGCCTATATACATGATCATACCTAGATATTCTCATAACTATGCTCAATTCTGTCAATTGCTCAACAGTAATTTGTTCACCCACCGTAAAATATTTATGCTCTTGAGAGAAGCCACTAGTGAAACCTATGGCCCCCGGGTCTAGCTTCATCATATTAATCTTCCAACACTTAGTTATTTCCGTTGCTTTTTACTTTGCTTTTATTTTACTTTGCATCTTTATCATAAAAATACCAAAAATATTATCCTATCATATCTATCAGATCTCACTCTCGTAAGTGACCGTGTAGGGATTGACAACCCCTTATCGCGTTGGTTGCGAGGATTTATTTGTTTTGTGTAGGTGTGAGGGACTTGCGTGTAGCCTCCTACTGGATTGATACCTTGGTTCTCAAAAACTGAGGGAAATACTTACGCTACTTTGTTGCATCACCCTTTCCTCTTCAACGGAAAACCAACGCAGTGCTCAAGAGGTAGCACTGGTCATTGGGGGCACTTGCAAGAAGACTACTTGGCTGCCATCTAGGTCAAGCCGGCTATGCTAAATAGGACATCTGTTGACGAACCCCTTTTTACGAGTTTGTCTTTAATTTGAGCTTTGATCCTCGTATAGTTTGTCCGTCGGGATTCATGTTGTCTCCTTGGGGCAGTGAGGTTATAGTTTCTTGTCATGTTGCATTTTCCGTGTTATATGTTAATCCGGTGCTTCAGATCAAAATGATGACAACTGCCCCTCCGGGGCACGTGCATGAAGATTTCTCGACAGTCATTGACGAGGTCAAGCCGGCTCCGGTAGAAAAAAGAAAACTACTCGCGCTTGCTTGCTAGTGTTGCTCTCTTCACACTCTCTCGTCCTCTCCAGATCTAAACACACTATCTCTCTGCTCACCGCTGGTCACAGATCCAGCCGGATCCCCTCCACCGGGGAAGGTGAGAAGGTGCATTTTTCACGCGGTCGTACTCGACGACGGCTCTTACCCACTGCCGGCGCGTCCTGATCAGCGTGCCTTGCCGTTCTCTCCCACGCAACACCGGCTAGGGAGGGCCTCTGACCCCTTCTTCCTCGCTGCCATAGTGTGGGCAGATCCGTCCTCCCGCCGCCCACCTAGCGACATCCCAGCGACCCTCAGGTATAACTTCCTTTGAAACCGGCCTTGCTCTACTTCCCCAGCTCCTGACATCGCTGCATTTATATCTTTTACTATTTCTCAGGCCCCCTTGTAGATAGTATCGATCGGCTGCTCGAAAGACACCTAAATTTTTACTGTTAATAGGTAAAACTACTTCATGCAGTCGAATCTAGTACTACTTGGTTCAAACAGGGAAGAAAGGGGGTGGGGGTTGGGGAAGATTTGTTACCTGAATCTAGGACTTGGTCGAAAGAGGAAATAATGGGGGCGAAAAGTAGCAGAAACTGGCTATCCAACTGGTCTCTTGGTCTAATAGGGAAATAAAGTGAAACATAGTACAAACTCAATATAAACCGATCTATTGGTTGAAAAGGAAAGAAAGTGGGGACTGGGGGACAAGTCAGCAGAGTATGTCCAGCACTAGATTTGCTAGCCTCACACAGTATAAGGTGGCTATACCGAACAAAAATGGGACCAACCCAGATATCATGTTCTGATGTTTGTTGCCCCGAGCCCCTCTTATGTAATGCCACTGGTAAAATGCAGCAGTTGCACTGTTAAAAGTAAGGACACGTTAAACCAATGTTGTTTTCAATGTAATGCCTCCAGTAATATGAATCAACGGCACTGTTTTTCATGTCCTGCTAAATTTCCCATTAAGATAAGTTGCTTCTTTTCGTTAGAAATGCAACTACCCTGGTCCGCCCACTCTCCCGTGCCCAAATACCAACTCTTTAGTAGCTGTTAATGTAATGTTGCTGGTAAAATGAAGCAATGGCACCATTAAAGTAATGTCATATTTAACGGTTGTCATAGTTAATCCTAATGCCCACACTAATATCTAGCAATGCTGCTGCTTTAGAAATTGCTACTGTCCTTGTAGGATCGCCATTCAGATAAGGAACATGCTTCTTTTCATTTGATGTATGTTTCATCACTTAGTCACCCTCCTTTCCACCTTTTTGTGCAAACAGAGATATACATTTCATGCTTGATCTTAGTTGAACTGCACAAATGATATCCAAATTATAGTTGAACATTCCACGAGCTTCATGACCAACCTTGATGTTGTTCAATTTTATTGCAACTAATGAAGAAGAAGTTGCTAGCTCATGGCACATTGCTTCACTTTAGGTGAACTGCACAAAAAGGTCCCATGAATTGAATCATCCATGTTGGTGTCTGGTGTCATCCCTTCTACGATGGCGTTGACTGCAGATATGGTTCCCATCACGAGGTATGTTCCTTTTTGGTCCGACCGTTTGCCAATGATCATGTATGTTGAGTCTACTCTTGTGCTACTATTTTGGCACTGCCATGATAAAGCAGTAATGTTATTATTTTGCACCTTAATCTAGTGGCATTATTAATTTGAGGCAATGTTCTGGCACCGCTAGTGCCACTGATTTTTTATATATATCGAAAGAGGGGGTTTCCTCCGATTTCATTAAAGAAACCCAACCATAGAAAACCATTATCCGACAACATCTCAGTCTAAACAGGCAGTTATGCAACTACTACTAGAACAGACTGAGTACTAGTAGGAGACAAGTTCACCACATAAGCTAGGCAGGTAGGGGGACGCAGCACCAGCTCGACCAAGTTTGGATTACAACCCAAATGCTACCACAGAAACATCAGGGGGGAAGATAGGGACTGAAAGAGCCAGCTTCAGCATCGCAGTCTAAGCACCCCCGGCCTCCATCCTTGCGACACACGGCACACCTCGCTTGCCACCTGCTCGACCCTAGTGCCACTGATAAAATGAAGTAATAATACAGTTAAAATAGAGCGAGTGTCCTCTCTATCATTTAATTTCCAATGTAAATAAAGAAAGTGCTTCTCTTTGTTAGTACATGTTTCATCAACTAGTCCCATTGTTAATGTTTAAGTGTTTCTGCAAACTGGGGTGCTTAATTTTAGTTGATCTGCACAAAATTAGAGATTGGAATGTCTCAAGGCCCCTCCTTGTACTACCACTATACACTGATGTTCATCACTGGCAGAAGGTGTATCGGGGAGAACCGGGTCGATTTCCAGTATGAGGCCTACCGTATGAGGCGTCGCAAGGCCCACCTCGCCTTCACGGCATGGCATACTATGATACTATCACAATATTTTCTTCTATTTATTAGTGTATGTTTCATCAACTAGTGCCACTATAATGTAATCACGCTTTTTCATTATCTGTGCAAATAGGGTTATTCAGCTGCATTTTGGTGGAACCGCAAAAATGTACGGATGGAACCGGCATATATGCAGAGTGCGAGGTACCAAGTAAAAATTACCGACACCAACCATGCTCCATCTAAGCATTGGCATCCACCACCACCAGTGGGATGTGTGGCGCTCTCTGTGGACGGATATTTCTCGGCAGAAAATCCTCTAATCAAATACTAGTAGCTTATATTGGCACTTTTCTAGGGAGTACTCTTTTCTGAAAGAAGCACCAATATATTTTTATTTATTTGTACACGGTGTCACAACTTTGTTTTTGGTCCAGAGCTATTTTAGGGTGATTGGCGTAGTATTCAGAGACTGATTGTAAGCATGATTTTCATTAGCCGTCACACTAATTGAAAGCATGAGCAGATGGAAGATTAGGTTAGTGCGAAGCTTACCTTAAACCCTACCGCCGTCGTTGAAATGAGGCGAGCAGCGAGGGAACCGCGGAGAATGGCGAGGAAGCGACGTCGCGCCATCCGGCCTCCTCTTGCGGTGGGAGAATGAATACGCCTGTGGCTCCGGATGGCACTGCACCCTCATGAATGGCACACCATACTCAATCGATTCGTTATCCCCTAGATGCTCGACCTTCGACCTGTACACCCACCACCTCCGCCTGACTTTTGCCTCAGGTGAATCTGTCTACTCCATCGCCCAGAGCAGATACTCGATGAACTCGAAGGACTGCGGTGTGACTGCCACCGAGGAGTACATCGCTGTCGTCTTACTCTTTCGCATACACTGCCACATGGCCCTCACCATCCTCGAAATCTCCCACTTGTTGTCAAACCAAGTAAGGATCTCCTTCAACCTGGCTAACTTCGCCTGGTCACCGCCGGCGATCTGCCCGATTTGCTACTGCCTCCTCTCCATAGATGTCCTTCTGAGAGGTCCGGTGCTAGCTTTGGAAGATGAGAGGAGAGACGATGGTCTTGCAATGGAGAAGAGAGAGAGGCGAGACGGTGGTTTTTCAATGGAGAAGATGGAGAGGAGATGGGGTGGTTTTGCAATGGAGAAGAGGGACAGGCGAGACGGTGGTTTTGGAATGGAGATGATGGAGAGGAGAGGAGGTGGTTTTGCAATGGAGAAGAGGGGGAGGAGCGTGCGGCAGCGATTTCGGATTGGACAAGAGGGCCGGCGCGCTGTGACTGGATCAGAATCAAAATCAATTTACCCTTCAATTAAGAAAGCGACCCCACATTAACTAGTCTCCTTTATATTCTGGGTCATATTTGACCATGCTTTTCACAAATAAAATATATGTTATATGTTGCAAAAATAATATAATTTCAAAGTACATTTAGATACGAACCAAACGATACAATTTTTGGTGACATGCATTCACAATTTGCTTGTCAAATACAGTACGCGGTCAAACTTCGACCCAAAATATGCAAAACAAAAAAATACTTCCAAGACCAGTGCTGCTCCTCTCCTCTTAAATCACCGCTGCTTGATGTCTACTACGCAACTTTATTCTTGTAGACTCGTGTTGGGCCTCTAAGTGTAGAGTTTTGTAGGACAATAGCAATTTTCCCTCAAGTGGATGACCTAAGGTTTATCAGTCCATGGGAGGCGTAGGATGAAGATGGTCTCTCTCAAACAACCCTGCAACAAAATAACAAAGAGTCTCTTGTGTCCCCAACACACCAAATACAATGGTAATTTGTATAGGTGCACTAGTTCGGTGAAGAGATGGTGATACAAGTGTAGTAATGATAGTAGATATTGATTTTTGTAATAGGAACAATAAAAAACAGCAAGGTAGCAATTGATAAAACAGATCTCAAACGGTATTGCAATGCTTGAAAATGAGGCCTATGGTCCGTACTTTCGCTAGTGCAATCTCTCAACAATGCTAATCTAATTGGATCATATAACCATCCCTCAAAGTGCGATGAAGAATCACTCCAAAGTTCCTATCTAGCGGAGAACATAAGAAGAAATTGTTTGTCGGGTACGAAACCACCTCAAAGCTATTCTTTCCAATCAATCTATCCTAGAGTTCATACTAAAATAACACCAAGCTATTCTTTCTGATCGATCTAATCAAGAGTTCGTACTAAAATAACACCATATGATACACATCAACCAACTCTAATGTCACCTAGATACTCCAATGTCACCGCGAGTATCCGTGAGATGATTATACAATATGCATCAAACAATTTCAGATTCACAATACTCAATCCAACACAAAGAACCTCAAAGAGTGCCCCAAG
The DNA here is from genome assembly GCF_018294505.1 of Triticum aestivum. Classification (NCBI taxonomy): domain Eukaryota; kingdom Viridiplantae; phylum Streptophyta; class Magnoliopsida; order Poales; family Poaceae; genus Triticum; species Triticum aestivum. Next base: position 412,903,924 of record NC_057802.1, on the reverse strand, counting down.
ATTTCTACCGGATAAACAAAGACGAGAACATGCATCAACCCCTATGCATAGATTACCGCAATGTCACCTCGGGAATCCACGAGTTGAGTGCCAAAACATACACTGGCACATCGAGGTGCTATACAAACGATTTTTAACCCCTTTCCGCGACGGCATTTGGAACCGTTGCCAAGTGAGTGGGCGATATGGGGGTCCTTCCCACACGACCCAGAAAACATCTGGGATAGGGTGCCTTGATGCATACAGTTGTCCCTATATAACCGTTTCTAATATCTCGAATATCCCAAATGCTTCATCCTTGCTGCTCGTTTGTGCTCGCATTGCCATCGCAGTTAGAGTTTTTTGGTTTTACCTAAAACCAGGCAGCTTCCAGGCACAGGAGTTTTCCAAGCACGTACCAAACTGGCTCTACATTTACGATGCCTATCTACTATTACAGATGGAAAAGAAAGAGGCAACAGACATTCTGGTTGCTGAACAAGGTGAATCGGAATGGCCCTATTGTGCTCTCCTGGATGCAGAAGGCACACACGACTCTAGTCCAACCCCTTGTGATGGCCGACCGCCAATCATGTAGTTTGAGAGGTAATCTTGAGTAAACTACTTCAGGATCCACTGCAAAGGAAAAAAGATTTAGACATTTTCATCTAACACAACTCGTTACGGGCACTAAAAAGAAGGCTACATGGTTCTTACTTACCATCCTGCAGTTCACTGTTGTCTTGCATAAAGTGTAAACAAATAGTTCGATTGACATCTTTTGACCCATTTAAATAACAATCTTTATCAGTTTCCTCACTTGATGCTGGTTCATGAATATCTGATTGCCCCATACGCAGAAAGGGTCGAAGTGTGGATCTTTGGCAAGGACATATGTACCTAAAAGCACCAAGTTAATATTAGAAGCTAAACAACAATTGCAAAATGATGTAGTAGAACACTCACTCCATCCCATTATATAAGATTTTATTACATGTCTATCTAGACATCATCAGAACATTAAGGTAACACTCTTCCTTGTTACTATGTAGCCTGAGATTGCATATTTAGTCATTCAGTACAATGCATGTTGCTATGTAGCTTCAGTGTGCAGGCTTAAGCACGCTAGTTAAGCAAAACAAGAAGTGGAAAGGTGTGTTAACTACATCAGGCATAACATTTAAAAACAAGCTAATAGTCATTCAAACTGGTATTGTGCAGGTCTAAAGTACACTAGTTATTGTTAAAAAATGAAAAGGCATGTTAACTGCAATATCCTTAACAACAACCAAGTATCGTAATTCATAGTGGTATTGTTGAAACTATTATTGATGAAATTGAACTTCACGGCAAATAGTTGCACATATAGAGCATCACATTATGAAGAACTAAAATAAACAAGACATAAGGCCATCTCTAGCCGATCCTTTAGAAGTAAAGGACTAAAACCCTTAGTGGATATATATATATATATATATATATATATATATATATATATATATACGCCAGCAATTTTTGGCCTTTTCTAGTCGATCCCCTAAACTTAACATTGTAAACTTCAATTTGATCAAGTTCAAAGCAGGTTCAACCGAAAGTAGCATGCATTCAAACACAAACACAGATAGTTTTGCATAAACGAACATAAAACATAAATTTAAACTAAGTTAAATTACTTTTGGTCGAAGTAGAGGTCGAGCCAATCCTTCCTCATCATGTACGGTGTGCCGCGAGCCAGGTCCAGGTCGGTGCCGTCGTAGGGGTCATTGGGGAAGGCACTCCTCCACTCGTCGACGTCGATCTCCTCGTCCTCGGGGCCCACCTCGACGCCCTCTGCGCCGCCGTCCTCGCTGCCTTCGACCTCGTCAACGAAGGAGAGCGCGATAACCTCGCCGCCCTTCGTGTCGCCGTCCTCGCCGCCTTCGACCTCGTCATCGGAGGAGAGCGCGATAACCTCACCGCCCTCCGCGCCGGCAAAGATCACCCGCTCCGCCTCCACGAGCTCCGGGTGCTGCTGGCGGAGCTCTTGCATGTAGGCCTCGTCGGCGGCCTCGGCTTTGAGGCGCTCCCACGCCTCGCGGTCCTCCCGCGCCATATCCAAGCTCACCACCCCTGGCTTCGGTGGAACGAGGTCGACCGGACATGTGTCGAAGGGGAAATTGAGCCTAGCCGCCGCGCCGTGGTAGCGGACCTGCCAGCGGTCGTACTCCATGGTCGCGAGCTCGACCGTGTGGAAGCTACCGAGCCACCGGCGGGTGTGGGTCTCCCGATCTATAATCTCGGTGACCCACGTCCCCCACCGCCACTGCCGGACCCCGAGGTAGGACCTCGTCGGCTTCCGGGTCCGAGGGAGGACGGGGAAGTCCTCGAACTGACGTAGGGACGCGACAGCGGGCGGATCGGGGGACCGGCGATGGCGGATCGAGCCCGCGTAGGACGACGGGGACACCTCGGTGGCCACCTCGCCGGCGTCGGGCGAAAAGGCCACGATAAACCTCTATTTGGCCATTGGCTCCTCGAGCTCCCCGGCACACAGGCAGAGGTTGAGTATGGAGGCGGCGCGATGGCGGCGACCAACCAATGGTTTCGGGGGTGGTGTGTCTCGGTGTGAGCGAAGGTTTTGGGGAGTGTGTAGTGTGTGTGTAGGGGGGGCAAGGTGGTGTTTGAGGAAATATTGTGGCCACTGAAAATTTTACTAGGCGGGAGTAACAAGGCGGGGCTACTGAAAATTTGGATCAAGGACGAGCAGATATTTTTGAGATTGCGAGGGATGCAGAGGCGGGAGTAAAATGTCGGGGCTACTGAAAATTTGAATCAAGGGACTGAAGCGGAGTGGGAGTAACAGACATCGCACACGGTCCGCACATACTAATCGTGTGCTATCAAACATTAAAACCTTCCAGGCGGTAGATATTTTTGAGATTACGAGGCAGTAATATTTTCAAGATTGTGAGGGATGCAGAGGCGGGAGTATTTGGGGAGTGAGCTAGTGTGCTTGACACGCCGGATGTGGACTGTAGCCGACACACCTTCTCGTGTAAGCCATAGGCGTACTATACACCAACGGTGCTCCAGGATATTTTTTACTACATCTCACACGGTTGGTGATAATAAACTGTGTGGGACCTACTTGATTTTTCATCTTGATTTCTGGCAAGAAATGGAGAAATGGGAATGAATTTCAAACACCAAGGCACTGTTGATTGCCGGCAAAATGTTGAAATACCTGGTTTTAAAATTCTAGTACATCCAAAACTCGTCTGAAATTCATAAGACTTGGCATGCTATCATGGAGCGGCATCAACATGCCGTGGTAAATTTTTTGTCCCATTTGGGGCAGGTTTGGGTATAAGCTTCTCACAAACCAGAGCTTCTCACAACAAGCATGATGGTTTTGGTAGGGAACGTGCCACCTTTGCGGAGTAAATGATATCCATTGCCTCTTATTGCTTTCAAAAAAATTCTAGTCTCAACATAGAACAACAGGAGTGTTGTGTTAAGTTTTGGAATTTTCGGGGTTCGTTTGTTCATTTTTATACATGAACTGGGTTTTCTAGGCATTTTATGTGCATAATTCAAATTTGAAATACATGCACATGCTCCAGTGCATATAAATCGGTTTAAAAATCAAATATGTGTCCTTGGGTGCATGCTTAGGTCCCATGCAAGAAATGGGAATGAATTTCAAACACCAAGGCACTGTTGATTGCCGGAAAAACATTGAGATACCTTGTTTTGAAATTCTAGTAAATCCAAAACTTGTCTGAAATTCATGAAACTTGGCATGCTATCATGGAGCGGCATCAACATGCCGTGGTAAAAAAATTGTCCCATTTGGGGCAGGTTTGGGTATAAGCTTCTCACAAACCAGAGCTTCTCACAACAAGCGTGATGGTTTCGGTAGGGAACGTGCCACCTTTGGGGACAAAACGATATCCGTTGCCTCTTATTGCTTTCGAAAATTTTCTAGTGTCAACATAGAACAACAGGAGTGTTGTGTTAAGTTTTGGAATTTTTCAGGGTTCGTTTGGACATTTTTATACATTAACTGGGTTTTCTAGGCATTTTATGTGCATAATTCAAATTTGTAATACATGAACATGCTCCAATGCATATAAATTGGTTGAAAAAGCAAAAATCTGTGTCCTTGGGTGCATGCTTAGGTCCCATGCAAGAAACGGGAATGAATTCCAAACACCAGGGCACTATTGATTGCCGGCAAAACGTTGAGATACCTGGGTTTTAAATTCTAGTAAATCCGAAACTCAACTGAAATTCATGAAACTTGGCATGCTATCATGGAGCGGCATCAACATGCCGTGGTAAAAGTTTTGTCCCATTTGGGGTAGGTTTGGGTATAAGCTTCTCACAACAAGCGTGATGGTTTCGGTAGGGAACGTGCCACCTTTGGGGACGAAACAATATTTGTTGCCTATTATTGCTTTCAAAAAATTTCTAGTGTCAACATAGAACAACAGGAGTATTGTGTTAAGTTTTGTAATTTTTCGGGGTTCGTTCGGACATTTTTATACATTAACTGGGCTTTCTGGGCATTTTATGTGCATAATTCAAATTTGAAATACATGCACATGCTCCAATGCATATAAATTGGTTGAAAAATCAAATTTGTGTCCTTGGTTGCATGCTTAGGTCCCATGCAAGAAATGGGAATGAATTTCAAACACCAGGGCACTGTTGATTGCCGGCAAAACATTGAGAAACCTTGTTTTGAAATTCTAGTAAATCCAAAACTCGTCTGAAATTCATGAAACTTGGCATGCTATCATGGAGCGGCATCAACATGTCATGGTAAAATTTTTGTCACAGGTAGATTAGACCAAATAGAAGTATCATGCTAAATTTTGGAATTGTTCCGGGTTCGTTTGGCCTTTTTTATACATTAATTGAATTTGTGGGCATTTAATGTGCATAATTCAAATTTGAACTACAACCAGATGCTCCAGTGCACCAAAGTTGGTTGAAAAATCACATGCGTGTCCTTGGGTGAATTTCTAGGTCTCATGCAAGAAATGGGAATGAAATTCAAACATCTAGGCGTCGTGGCTCGGCCGGAAAGATTGAGAAACTTGGTTTTTTAATTCATGTAAATCCAAAACACGCTTGAAACTCATGAAACTTGGCATGGTGTCATGACATGGCACCAACATGCTGCTGTAAATTTTTTGGCCGAATTGGGACAAGCTTCGATATAAGCTTCTTGCAAACCAGAGCTTCTCTCAAGAAGGCTCGTGGTTCCGAGAGGGAACGTGTCACCTCCGTGTGCGAAACGACATACATACACTGCCTTCTCCCGCCTTAATTTTTTACACAGGCAGATTAGACCAAATAGAAGTATCATGTTAAATTTTGGAATTATTCCGGGTTCGTTTGGCCTTTTTATACATTAATTGAATTTCTGGGCATTTAATGTGCATAATTCAAATTTGAACTACAAACACATGCTCCAGTGCACCAAAGTTGGTTGAAAAATCACATGTGTGTCCTTCGGTGAATTTGTAGGTCCCATGAAAGAAATGGGAATAGAATTCAAACATCTGGGCATCGTGCCTCGGCTGGAAATATTGAGAAACTTGGTTTTTTAATTCCTCTAAATCCAAAAGACGCTTGAAAATCATGAAACTTGGCATGGTGTCATGACATGGCACCAACATGCTGTGGTAATTTTCTGTCCGATTTGAGAAGGCGCACACATTAACAATCAACAAAGTCATTTTGGAACAAGTGTTGTCACGTTACAAATCGGAAACACAAGTATTATTGAAACCGTGGGCGTTCTACTTACCAATTACGTGCCGCCACACGTCCCCTTTTTTATTGGCTAGGAGGTGCCGTGCGGGGTAGCTATTTGAGTATGGGAGGCGTGCGATCAGACCCCTGCGTGTGCTCATCAGGAGGAGAGCCTTTTGACCTCTATCCGCCGTGCACCTCCCTCCCAATGTCTCCATTAATGGCGCCCGAGCCCCTGTTTCACGGCGTGGCTATGTCTCACTGGACTGAGATTTAAGAGTGAGAAAAGAAAATCTGAAAAGAAAGTTTTGCACGGATCTTGATGTAAGATCCGACGGACCTATATAGCGTCGACTGCGACTTATAGCATGACTGATGAACATAAGGACGATGACAGTGGATAATAATTGTCTTAATATTTAGGAAGATAACTAAAAAAGCCACATGTGGCAACGCCCGAAATACACAAGGGGAAAAGAAGAAGGAAGACAATGATCTGGCTCGCTGATCTCTACTACTTGATGCATTGCTGCAGGCCGTGGGAATTAGTCTCCGCGGCGAGCAGAGATGAGCCCTTTCATGTCCTCAAGACACTGCTTGAGAGCATCCACGGATTCCTCCACCAGCATTTGGCGCTCGATGTGGAGCATGTTCTTCTTGTCCATAAGTTTCTTGACGATGACGCCGGTCCTCTTCAACAAGGCAGTGGTCTCCTCCTGATGCCCCGCACTTCCGACGATCTTCGCCCTCAACAGGTCACGCTCGGCCCAGAGCTTCTCATTACCCTCCCTTAGTTGCCGGATAACGTTGGTAGCCTGTTGGCTTTCATGTCATCCTGCAACCTCGCCCAGCCGGAGATCTGATCCATCTGGCTATCGATGATTGCATGAATGCGCCTGTAAGAGTCCTCGCCTACTCGCGAGACATTTTCCCAGGCCGCCGTAGCGCAGGAGGACATCTCTGCTGCATTCGCGGCGCGGCGGGACATCACTTCTGCTTCCGTGGCGCGGCCGGACCAGTCTGCTGCATCGACGGCGCGGCGGGACCTCTGTGCTGCTACGGCCACGCAGCGGGACATGTCGGCTGCTTTCGCGGCGAGGCGGGACATCTCTCGTGCTTCCGCTTCCATGCTCTCCTCTCCCTGGTGGCAATCTCTCGACCCAGAACTCACGCTGGCCATGGCAGACACAAGGGAACGATGATGAATGACTTGTTTGTTTCTCTGGATGAGGAGTTGAGGAGGAATGTGCAGTCATCTTAGAGTAGTAGTATTTATAACCGAGTACTAATATGCTCCTAAGTGGGAAACCGTTTAGGTTTTGATCGCTATGAACAGGTTTACAATTTGGAATGTGACGGGACGGAGGCTCAAAAATTATTGACGGTTCTATAATTTCTAAGTGCGGCACTATTCCCGGACAGCGTAACATGGGCACGCTTTCTCGGCCGCGTACGTGGCGTTAGCACCATAGGGTGTACTGCAATAGGCAATGTAAGCACACGTCTTGTTCCAAGAACCATGCGTGCTCGTTATTACCATCACGCATGCTTCTTTTAATTAGAATGTGTGCCCGTCTAGCGCACACACATTGATCTATCTAACTGTTTCTGTTTGTTGTGGCTAATCGCAAACAGTTCATCTATGTGAAGTGTATGCGATCAATCGCAGACACTTTGATCCGGCTGGCCGTTTCTGTTCTAATAATCGCAAACAGTTAATCCTTCTGAAGCATATGCCCTCAATCGCACACACGTTTATGTAGCTGCTTGTTTCTGTTGTTCCATCTCATCACAAACAGTTAATCTGAGTGAATTGTATGTCGTATATCGCACACGCCTTCATCTGGCTGCCCATTTCCGTTCTTCTTCCTCATCGCAAACTGTTCATTGAACTGAACCGTATGCCCTGCATCGCACATGCAACTAAAATCTGAACCGTGTTTGATGCATCCGTGATCGCAAACGTTTTGCACCTTTTTTGACGGGTTTTTTACACCACTGTTTGCGATTATTGCATCGCACACAGTTTCGTCGAAGGGTCTCTGATCGTAGTGCCGCGTTAGCAGCATCCTGCAGTAGTGATATATCAAGTGAATCAATATGATACCCCATTGTCACCACGGGTATTAGTAGCAAGACATACATAAAGTGTTCTCAAATCCATAAAAGTATTCAATCCGATAAAACAAAATCTCAAAGGGAGAACTCAATTCATCACAAGATAGAGAGGGGAAAACACCATATGATCCGACTATATTAACAAAGCCCGCGATACATCAAGATCGTGACATCTCAAGAACACGAGAGAGAGAGACTAATCACATAGCTACTGGTACAAACCCTCAGCCCCGAGGGTGGACTACTCCCTCCTCATCATGGTGGCCGCCGGGATGACGAAGATGCCCACCGGTGATGATTTCCCCCTCCGGCAGGGTGCCGGAACAGGGTTTAGATTGGTTTTTCATGGCTACAGAGGCTTGCGGCGGCGGAACTTCGGATCTAGGGTTCTCTTCGGGGGTTTTGGAATATTTGGGAGTTTACAGGGCGAATAGGCGGTGTGGAAGGCCACCGAGGTGGGCACAACCCACCAGAGCGCGCCCAGGTGGATTGTGCCTCCCTCGGGGCAATCCTCTAGTACTTCTTTAACCCACTGGATGTCTTCTGGTCCAAAAAAAATCTCCAAAAAGTTTCGCTGCGTTTGGACTTCGTTTGGTATTGATTTGCTACGATGTAAAAAACAAGCAAAAAAACAGCAACTGGCACTAGGCACTATGTCAATAGGTTAGTCCCAAAAAATGATATAAAGTTGCTATAAAATGACTGTAAAACATCCAAGAATGATAATATAATACTCCCTCCGTCCCATAATATAAGAGCGTTTTTGACAGTAGTGTAGTGTAAAAAACGCTCTTATATTATGGGACGGAGGGAGTAGCATGGAACAATCAAAAATTATAGATACGTTGGAGACGTATCAGCATCCCCAAGCTTAATTCCTGCTCGTCCTCGAGTAGGTAAATGATAAAAAACAGAATTTTTAATGTGGAATGCTGCCTAACATGTTCATCACATATTCTTTTCTTTTGTAGCATGGACATATGGACTTTTATATGGTTCAAAGCAATAGTCTAGTTTTGAAATGAAGATTTCAATACTCAAGCATATCAACAAGCAACCATTTCTTTCAAAATATCAACAGTAAAGAAAGTTATCCCTAGCCCATCATGCTCAATCATTGATCCATTCATGAAACACACTCGCATATTAGCTACATCCAATGCTCAAGTCTGATCATAGTGATCCCTAGTTGGTGCTTTATAAGAGAATATGGAGACTCAAATAAAAATAAAAATTGCATAAAGTAAATAGATAGGCCCTTCGCAGAGGGAAGTAGGGATTTGTAGAGGTGCCGGAGCTGAAAGCTAAAAAATGAGAGATAAAAACATTTTCGGTGGCATGCTTTTCGTGTCAACGAAAACGATCGAGTAGTTCCCAATACTTTCCATGCTAGATATATCATAGGCGGTTCCCAAACAAAAAATAAAGTTTATTCCTTTTTCCACCATTCTTTCACATTCCACGGCTAACCGAATCCACGGGTGCCGTCCATACCAACACTTTCCAAGGAATTATTATTTGACAACATAAATTAAATTCATTTTTGAATTCAGGACTAGGCATCCTTAATACCTTTGTCGTACTCTCGTGCAATGACAAGTGAATAAACACTCATCTTGAGAATAACACATCTAGCATGGAAAAATATCGGCCACCCCTACCGTTTCATGAGCGGTACGAGCACACAAAAGGAAATTTATTTTGAAGATTAGAGATGGCACATACAAATTTGCTTAGAACGGCAAAAGAATACCGCATATAGGTAGGTATAGTGGACTCATGTGGCAAAACTGGGTTAAAGGATTTTGGATGCACAAGTAGTGATCATACTTAGTACAAGTGAAGGCTAGCAAAAGATTGAGAAGCCTCCAACAAAGAAATGAAAAATCTCATAAGCGAGCATTAAGCATAACTAACACCGAATAATGCACCGCAAGTAGGATGTAATTTCATTGCATAACTATTGACTTTCATGCTTGCAAAGGGAATCACGAACCTTAACTTCAATATTCTTACTAAAGCATAAGTACTCATCAACATGACTCACATATTATATCATCATACCGCAAAACTATTATGAAGAACCAAGTTTATTTGTCCAATGATCTTCATGAAAGTTTTTATTGTATCCTCCTTGGATATCTATCACTTTGGGACTAGTTTAATATGTTACTTTTGACAAGCTAAAAAAATTAAGTGAAGAATATGAGCATAAATTTTTTCTTCTCTCAAAATAATATAAGTGAAGCATGAGATAATTTCTTCAAAATATATTAAAGCATACCATGCTCAAAAAGATATAAGTGAAGATCAAGTGAGTAGTTAAGTAAATAGGTAGCTATGTGAGGGCTCTCTCTTATTTAAAAACTTTCAGATCTAAGTATTTTATTAAAACAGCAAGCAAAACAAAATAAAATGACATTCCAAGGATAGCACACATCATGTGAAGAAGCAAAAACTTAGGCTCAACCGATACTAACCAATAATTGTTGAAGAAGAAAGGTGGGATGCCTACCGGGGCATCCCCAAGCATAGATGCTTGCGACTTCTTGAAATATTATATTGGGGTGCCTTGGGCATACCCAAGCTTGATATTTTGTGTCCCCTTAATTCCTTTTATAACACGGTTTCCCTAAATCTTAAAAACTTCATCCACACAAAACTCAACAAGAACTCGTCAGATAAGTTAGTATAAATCAATGCAAAACCTTATCATTCTCTCCTGTAGCAAATCACCAAAATTATTATTCAACATTGCATACTAAATGCCTCTGCATATTTAATACTCCTATCCTCAAATAGAATCATTAAACAAGCAAACATATGCAAACAATGCAAACATAACAGCAATCTGCCAAACAATACAGTCTATAAAGAACGCAAGAGTATCAATACTTCTTTAACTCCAAAATTTATGAAAAATTACCACACTGTAGAAAAATTATCAAAGCTTATTGTGAAAAAAGTTTCAACATTTTATCACATTCTAACTTTTCTCGGAACTTTTGCAACATCGATAAACTTTCTGTTTTGAAACAGCAACACATAGTCTTGCAAAATAAGCATGGTAAAGGCTATCCTTGGCATTTTTATTGAAGTAAAAGATGCAAAACATTATTACAGATAACAGCAAGCAAATCCAACAAAAGAAAATGACGCTCCAAGCAAAACACATATCATGTGACGAATGAAAATATAGCTCCAAGTGAGGTTACCGATAATGTTGGAGACAAAAGAGGGGATGCCTTCCGGGGCATCCCCAAGCTTAGTTGCTTGGATCTTCCTTGAATATTACCTTGGGGTGCCTTGGGCATCCCCAAGCTTAGGGTCTTGTCACTCCTTATTCTCCTCATATCGACATCTCACCCAAAACTTGAAAACTTCAATCACACAAAACTTAACGGAACTTCGTGAGATAGGTTAGTATGATAAAGAGCAAACCATTTCACTTTAGTACTGTCAAAGACAAGATTCATAATTGTTACCACACAATGCCTACTGTAGAATATCATTTCCACAATTTATATTGAGCTATATAAGCCACAGAAACTAGAAAACAAGCAAACTATGCATTGAAAACAGAATCTGTCAAAAACAGAATAGTCTGTAGTAATCTATACTCCAATCATACTTCTGCTACTCCAAAAATTCTGAAAAATTAGGATAACATAGGGAATTTGTATATCTATCACCTATAAAAAATTCAAAACTTTATCACTTTCCAGTGAAGTTTCAAAATTCCTAGACTGAGCGTAAAAGTTTCTGTTTTTGCACAGGATCAAGTCAACTATCATCCTTACTATCCCAAAGGCTTTACTTGGCACTTTATTGAAACAAAAGCTATAAAACATGATTACTAAAGTAGCTTAATCATGTGAACACACAACAACAGTAGGTAATAATGTTGGGTTGTCTCCCAGCAAGCGCTTTTCTTTAATGCCTTTTTAGCTAGGCATGATGATTTCATTGATGCTCACATAAAAGTAAAGAATTGAAACATAACGGGAGCATCATGAAGCATATGACTAGCACATTTAACTCTAACCCACTTCCTATGCATAGGGATTTTGTGAGCAAACAATTTATGGGAGCAAGAATCAACTAGCATAGGAAGGCAAAACAATTGTAACTTCAAAAGTTCCAACATAAGGAGAGGAAACTTGATATTATTGAAATATGTAGAAGCATAATAATTTTTCAGTAGCATCATGAATGAATTCAACAATATAACCATCACATAAAGCATTCTTTTCATGATCCACAAGCATAGAAAATTTACTACTCTCCACATAGGCAAATTTATTCTCATCAATAGTAGTGGGAGCAAACTCAACAAAATAACTTTCATGTGATTGGAAATTAAAATCATGATGACAAGTTTCATATTTATCATTACTCTTTATAACATACATGTCATCAGCATAATCATCATAGATAGCAACTTTGTTATCATAGTCAATTGAAGCCTCATACAAAATGGTGGATTCATCACTAAATAAAGTCATGACCTCTCCAAATCCACTTTCATCATTATAATTATCATAAATAGGAGGCATGCAATAATTATAACAAATTTGCACATCAAATCTTTGGGGACTAAAAATATCATCATCATCAAACAAAGCATCCCCAAGCTTATGGCTTTGCATATCATTAGCATCATGAATATTCAAAGAATTCATACTAACAACATTGCAATCATGCTCATCATTTATACCAAACATTCTATTGAATTCTTCTTCTATCAATTGAGCGATATTTTCCTTTCCATCATTTTCACGAAATACATTATAAAGATGAATAATATGATGCAACCTTAATTCCATTTTTTGTAGTTTTCTTTTTATAAACCAAACTAGTGATAAAACAAGAAACAAAAAGATTCAATTGCAAGATCTAAAGATATACCTTCAAGCACTCACCTCCCTGACAACGGCGCCAGAAAAGAGCTTGATGTCTACTACTCAACTTTATTCTTGTAGACTCGTGTTGGGCCTCCAAGTGCAGAGTTTCGTAGGACAGTAGCAATTTTCCCTCAAGTGGATGACCTAAGGTTTATCAATCCATGGGAGGCGTAGGATGAAGGCGGTCTCTCTCAAACAACCATGCAACCAAATAACAAAGAGTCTCTTGTGTCCCCAACACACCAAATACAATGGTAATTTGTATAGGTGCACTAGTTCGGTGAAGAGATGGTGATACAAGTGTAGTAATGATAGTAGATATTGATTTTTGTAATAGGAACAATAAAAACAGCAAGGTAGCAATTGATAAAATGGAGCACAAACGGTATTGCAATGCTGGAAAATGAGGCCTAGGGTCCGTACTTTCGCTAGTGCAATCTCTCAACAATGCTAATCTGATTGGATCATATAACCGTCCCTCAAAGTGCGATGAAGAATCACTCCAAAATTCCTATCTAGCAGAGAACATAAGAAGAAATTGTTTTTAGGGTACGAAACCACCTCAAAGCTATTCTTTCAATCAATCTATCCTAGAGTTTGTACTAAAATAACACCAAGCTATACTTTTCGATCGATCTAATCAAGAGTTCGTACTAAAATAACACCATATGATACACATCAACCAACTCTAATGTCACCTAGATACTCCAATGTCACCGCGAGTATCCGTGAGATGATTATACGATATGCATCAAACAATTTCAGATTCACAATACTCAATCCAACACAAAGAACCTCAAAGAGTGCCCCAAGATTTCTACCGGAGAAACAAAGACGAGAACATGCATCAACCCCTGCATAGATTACCCCAATGTCACCTCGGGAATCCGCGAGTTGAGTCCCAAAACATATATCAAGTGAATCAATATGATACCCCATTGTCACCACGGGTATTCATAGCAAGACGTACATAAAGTGTTCTCAAATCCATAAAAGTATTCAATCCGATAAGATGAAATCTCAAAGGGAATACTCAATTCATCACAAGATAGAGAGGTGAAAACACCATATGATCCGACTATATTAACAAAGACCGCAATACATCAAGATCGTGACATCTCAAGAACACGAGAGAGAGAGATTAAACACATAGCTACTGGTACAAACCCTCAGCCCCGAGGGTGGACTACTCCCTCCTCATCATGGTGGCCGTCGGGATGATGAAGATGGCCACCGGTGATGATTTCCCCCTCCGGTAGGGTGCCAGAACGGGGTCTAGATTGGTTTTTCATGGCTATAGAGGCTTGCGGCGGCGGAACTTCTGATCTAGGATTCTCTTCGGGGGTTTTAGAATATTTGGGAGTTTATAGGGCAAAGAGGCGGTGCGGGAGGCCACCGAGGTGGGCACAACCCACCAGGGCGCGCCTTGCCCCCCAGGCACGCCCAGGTGGGTTGTGCCCCCCTCGGGGCACCCCTCTGGTACTTCTTTGGCCCACTGGATGTCTTCTGGTCCAAAAAAATCTCCAAAAAGTTTTGCTGCGTTTGGACTCCGTTTGGTATTGATTTCCTGCGATGTAAAAAACAAGCAAAAAACAACAATTGGCACTGGCACTATGTCAATAGGTTAGTCCAAATGATATGAAGTTGCTATAAAATGATTGTAAAACATCCAAGAATGATAATATAACAGCATGGAATAATAAATATTATAGATATGTTGGAGACGTATCACCGCTCCTCTCTTGTTCCAATCCAAATCCAGCGCTGCTCCTCTCCTTTTCCATTTCAAAACCACCGCCCCTCCTCTCCTATTCCAATCCAAAACCAGTGTCGCTCCTCTCCCGTTCTAATCAAAAACTAGTGCCGCTCCTCTCCTCTTCCATTCAAATACCACCGCCGACGAGTGAAGGTGTTGTGGAGAAGTAGATCAATGGAGGAGTACAATTGATATGTGTGGATCGCAGACGGCGACCCTGTGAAGCTAGCTAGGATGTTGGAGATACAGTCTTGGTTTGACAACAAGGACCAATTAGCGGCGACGGAGACATCCATGGCCAAATATCTGCAACAGAGCGAAAAGGCGACGATACTCCTGAAGGGAGTCACGCGGGAGTACATAGAGCTGCTCCTCTGGGCCATGGAGCAAACAGATTCACCGAATCCGATAGTGAGGCACCAGTGGTGGGAGTATCAATCCAAGATGGAGCATCCACCAGAGATTGAAGGATCGAGCATCTACAAGGTGCCATTTGTGAGGGTGCTGTGCCAAAGCGAGCCGGTAGAGTCTTCGTCGACCGAACCCAACTGCAAGAGGAGAAAAGCATTTGGCCCGACGATGCTTCCCCGCCATCCTCTCCCTCGTCGTCCACCTCGTCTCACTAGGCGGCTGTCTGCCGCTGAGGAATAGGAGGGGACTCCCCCCCAACCCAATAGTCGGGTAGGTTGTGAATTGTCAGGAGGAGCTTAGGGTTGTCAGTATTTGCAGATTGTGAATTGTGTTTTGTGTTGTGTATTTTGAGAGTACTTTCAGATATGAATGTCTTTTGAATTTCAGATTTGCAGTATTGAGCATATGAAGTATTTTATGAATTCTAGAGATCTATTTTAGCACTTAAAAAATGTAGTTTCATACAAAAGTGCAGACAATGTGATTCTCAGAGAAGAAACTGCAAGTTTCAGTTTCAGATAAGAAATTACAAGTTTGAGAGGCAGAGCATTTATATTAACACTCCCTTTTCAAACAGGGATAACATCATGTTGGAAGTTTTATTCATGGTCAAAAATGGAACTACCAGCCAGTTAACATCGTGCTGATCAACATTCATGCATAGCACAACTTCATATGATGCACAATAAAAAATGCTATTTTCAAAATGCCCACACAATGTCGAGTGTGCGAAAAACAGAGAAAATGAGGGACGAAGTTTTGGCAAGTGTTGTACGTGGTGTGCGTAGATGACAATGGGGACCCACATGTCAATAATGGCAGAGGCAAAATTTGCAGATACTTTCACTGCATCAGGTGGAATCGAACCCGGGCAGAACAACAGTCGGGTAGTGTCACTTGGCCACTGGGCTAGTTCAGTAGTTTCGCTAGAAATAAGGCACAACATCTACCATTACAGTAGCATGCCTTCCCTGGCTCCAGTTCGTTCTCGTCCGGGGCCTGGACGTCATCCTCCGCCTTTGTGCGCTCGCCGCGGCGCCGCTGTCTGCCATTGTGAACATGTTGAACAAACGAGAGGAATCTGGAGAGGACTATACGTGGAGAGGCGGACAGTTGGGACCCACCAGGTCCATGGCCGTAAGAAAGCAGTGCCTCATTGAAAAAAATACTTCCTCCTAATGCTATACTGACGTTGGGGCCCACGGGTTTGTCAACATAGGTACATTTTTTAGGTGCTTCAACGTAGTTACTAAAGGAGATAAATTTACAATGAAGCCGGGGAGCTGGAAGGTATCATTTATTATCAGTGGGCCAGCAAGTATCAGCTGGGTTGTGGGCTGCCGCGTCTAGGCTTTCTTTTTTAACATGCGCAGCCCACGACATGTCGGTTTGTATTTTCTTGAGGGAGGTCATGTATCCATCGGCCTATGGACCTCCCATCCTAGGTTTTATTTTTCGTGAAACATCTGCAGCCCAACTTATGTATTTTTTTTAAGAAAACGTAGATGTTCTATTTTTCTATATAAGAATAGGAACGCGAGGTCCAACTTATGTTTCCCTTCTAACTATATTATATATATTTATATTTTATTATATATTATTGTTATTGTCATCATATATTTAACAGATACTTACATATATAAGAAAAAATATCCCACGTCTTATTAACTTATAAAAATAATTTTTTAACAATAAAATCCTGGATTTTTTACATTAAGGCAACGAAAATCCTGGTGATTGTGTACAAAAGCTTGGTAAGATTTAAGGACCAATGTAATAATAAAGCACTTATTATTTAAATATATTTATAACAAAATGCTCAGCCCCTGTTTATTTTTTGATAACATTGCTGCGCCCAACCCAACATTATAATTAGAACCAGCCCAGCAAAATCGTCCATTTCGAGAAAGTGCAAATGGGCTGTAATTTTTTAGAAAAAAATAAATGGGCCGCATGGACACTATATTATTTGTTCAACCAGCACAGCAAATTCATGTATTTCGAGAAAGTGAAAATGGGCTATAGTTTTTTTTAAATGGGCCGCATGGACGCTACAATATTTGTTCACCCAACCCAGCAAATGGACTATAATTCTAAAAAAAGATCAAATGGACTGTAAATTCTGAAAAATGGGTTGAATATGTGCCACATTTTTTGAGGCTGGAATGTGGGCCAATAGGTCGAAGCCAACGCAAGTCGTTGTCAACTTAGTCAACAAATGATTCTGACATCGATAGCCGTTGGGTTTACATCCAACGACCGACATCCATCTTCAATCACTCGTCTTCTTCCTCCAGCGCCGCCGGGACCACCTGCTCCCGCCTCCTGTTGCTAGCAGCTCTGCTTAGCATGCTTCGCTATGAAGCGCTACCCCACCACCGGCTAGGCCATCCCTCCACCCCTCCACACCTCCTGTTCTTCCCATCTCCGGCTCATTGTTGTCCGGGGCCTCGCCGTCGTCCACCACCTTGGATGCGCTCGGCGCAGCGTGGTCAACATGGTCAACAAATGAGAGTCATCGGAAGAGGACTATATGTGGAGAGGCTGACAGTGGGGACGCACCAGGTCCATGGACGCACGCATGCAACCGCCTCCTTATTACGTGAAAATAAAATTATTCCTCCCACTGAAAGCTAGGACCCACCACGTATATCTTCGCACGGAAGGAAGTGCCTCCTTATTCCTGCCACTGACAGCTGGGACCCACCAGCTACATCTTCGCACGCAAGGAAATGTGTCCATATTACGAAAAAATGATTCTTCCCCCTGACAACTAGGACCCATCGGCTATATCTTCGCACGCAAGGAAGTGCCTCCTTATCCTCCCTGATAGCTGGGACCCACCCAGTCGAATCGTATGTAGGGTTGTCTGTCTGGTCGCGAATGTGTACGTACATACTGGTCGATCGGTCTCTTCGCAGCGATGAACCATGACTAAGTAAGGAGTGGCACGTGTCGTAGTAGAGGCGCAGACGTAGCATGTCACACAGTCCCTTCTATATCATGTACATGTACGTACAACCACGCTGCAAGAAAGTAAATACGGCTACTTGCGTACATATGGGCAGGGTCTTGAACACGTACAGCGACGATGTCCTGTTCATTGGCAGCCAATCGGCTGGGTCGGAACGGAGAAACTGTGCCGTGTTCATCGGGAGGCAACGGAATCCGTCCTGTTCATCGGGAGCCAACCGGCTGGACAGAACAAACGAAACGAGGCCTGCCGTACCGCAGAACGGAGGAAACAGCCTTCTGTTCGACCGCCTACGATCGAAATGGGATCCTGTTCATCGGGAGAGATCTGGCGTACCGCAAAACTGAGGAAACGGACTTCTCTTCGACCTGCTATGGCCGAAACAGGGTCCTGTTCATCGAGAGGGGTGTGGCGTACCACAAAACGGAGGAAACGGACTTCTCTTTGACCTCCTACGGTCGAAATAGGGTCCTATTCATCGGGAGGGGTGTGGCGTACCGCAAAACGGGACTCCACGGGCTACTGTTCATCCACCGTCTACTGCCTCGCTCCAGCCTACATGGGCTACTGTTCATCCACCGTCGACCTCCTCCAGCCTCCACCTACTATTGTTCATCCACGGCGTCTCCCTCCTGCCTCCACGGGCTCCTGTTCATCCAGCCTCCACCGGCTGCTATTCAACCAGCCCTCCACGGGGTCCTGTTCATCCACACCCAACCGGCTCGATCGGGGTCCTGTTCATCCAGCGGCAACGGCCACTACTACCACGGGGTCCTATTCATCCAACCCCACCGGGAACTGTTCATCCAACCCCCAACAACGCTCACTGTTCATCAAGAGGCAGCAAGTTCGACTGGCTTCAGTTAGCAGCAGTAGCGAAGAAGTCGGTCGATCTGGTTCAGTTAACAGTGAGGGATCGAACGATCGCTCGGGTTCGGTAACGCGTAGCCAGTGAAATCGCTCGGGTTCACTAGGCGAACGCCTCGCTCAGGTTCTGTTAGAGCCCAACGCCTTGCACCCACGCGCATACGTGTACGAGAGAAACGTGCAATCCCTTCGCGCATCGCTCGGCCCCGACCACCCACCATAACCGGGAACTCCCCGAAATTTTCCTCGCCCTCGCTTCTACCATGCAGGTGCGTCTCCGGCCCACCCAGGATGAAAAGCCCGTTTTCTGTCATGACTTTTTGTCATATAAATAGGAGCCCACCACATCTATGATGATACCGGGTTTTGTCATAATTATCGTCATAGAAGTGTCATAAGCATGGCAGAAAAAAAATTTGTTTGGCCCAAAATGCCACGGATGTGTCTTTTTTTGTAGTGAGGTCAGAGGCCCTCCAAACGAGAGCCCCCGAGCCCATCCTGAGAGGGGCGCCGAGCGCACCTTCCTATGCGAGAGGGAAAGGCGCCCCAGCAGTGGGCACGGGGCCTGATGCACGATCATCAGGCACCCGAGCCTCCTAACGGTCCTTTGGGAGGAGCTGCTTCTTCTTCTTCGGGATGGCCTCAGGAGGCAGCATGGCACCCTCGCCATCTGAGTTCTCGACCGTTGTGGCCTGGTAGGCGCGCTCGAGGGAGCACACCGCATCCTTCTCGTCGCAGGCGACCGTGATGATACCGCCACTTCTTGGCATCTTGAGGACATTTGTAGCCTTGATGAGTTGCTGCCATGAACTTGGCGAGGGCCAGATACCCGAGGATGGCGTTGTACGGGAGGCAGATGTGGGCGACGTCGAAGTCGATGAGCTCGGTGTGGTAGTTGTCACGCTTGCAGAAGGTGACAGGGAGGCGGATCTACCCTATGGGAACGATGGAGCCATCTGTCACCCCTGAGAAAGGCTTGGTAGGCAGAAGCTGGTCGTAGGGCACTTGGAGCGTCTCAAACATCTCGAAGGAAAGAACTTTGAGCCCCACACCGCCATCGATGAGGGTCTTGGTGACGAGGACGTTGTTGATGGTTGGCGTGCAGAGCATCGGGAGTGCGCCTATGGCGGCTGAGCACTTGAGCTGGTCCATGGAGTCAAAGGTGATGGCGTGCTTGGACCACCTGAGGGGGCGCGATGCCTCAAGCTTGGGGAGGGTCGCGTTCACCTCACGAGCGAGCTAGTTGAGGATGCCATGAGAGGCGGGAGCCTGAGCGCCCCCCAGGATGCAGGCCATGGCGCGAGGTTCTTGGAAGCCCCCAGCCCCATCATCCTGGTGGTTGTCGTCATTTCTCCTTAGCGGCGGCGGCGGTGGAGGGAGGTCGGCATTGCCCTGAGGACGGTCCTCACGAGGCTGGTCCCGCTAGGGGCCATCGCGAGGCTGGCCCTGCCAGCGGTCCTCACGGGGCTGACCACGCCAGTCCTGGCGGGGGTCGCGGTTGTCCCAGCGGCCTCCACCGCGGCCTCCTCCTCGGCCGTATCCGTGGTCGCCGCGCTCGGGGCGGTGGCCGAGGCGCCCGTCGTGGATTGCCCTGAGCTCCTGGTAATCGTTGGTGTTGTGGCTTTGGATGTTGTGGTAGACACAAAACGGGCGGTTGCCCCTGGGAGGCTCATCGTGGTCACGAACACGCTTCATCTCGAGCTCCGCGGCCAGCACGGCAGGGCCCTTACACTTCACTTCGTTAGCCTTGGCCCTCTTGTCTTCAGGATCGACCTCCGGAAGCTCCAGGAGGGAGAGGCAACCTTCCTCTGCCCTCGCGCACCTGGCTGCCATGTTGAACATCTCCAGAGATGAGCACAAGTCCCCGTGGATGGCGAGCTCCTCCTTCATCTTGACATCTTGGACTCCATCAGAGAACGCCGAGATGATGGCCCCGTCCGACACCTTCGGGATCTTGAAGCGAACGTTGGTGAAGCATTGTATGTACTTGTGCAAGGTCTTGCCCAGCTGCTGCCTTATGCATCGCAGGTCGCCTGCTGCAGGAGCGCGGTCGCGAGTGCCCTGAAAGTTGGCGATGAAGTGCTCGTGTAGCTCGTCCCAGGAGGAGATCAACCCCACAGGGAGGTTCAGGAGCCAAGAACGTGCGCCATCTTTGAGGGCCATGGGGACCCAGTTCACCATGACCTTGTCGTTGCCGTTCGCCGCCTCGATGCTCAGCTTGTAGAGCTGGAGGAACTTAGCGGGGTCAGGGGTGCCGTCGTAGCGTGGAGGCAGATCCGGCTTAAACTTGCCGGGCCAAACGACGCGGCGCAGCTCCGGGGTGAAAGCACGGCAACCTGCCGCACTCACAGGTGTCGGTCGCATGGGGGGAGCTTGATCTTGGCGCCCGCGCACCACCGCCTCTAGTGGCTAATACGTCTTCGTCATATCTATAATTTTTTATTGTTCCATGCCAATATTATACAACTTTCATATACTTTTGGCAACTTTTTATACTATTTTGGGACTAACATATTGATCCAGTGCCCTGTGCCAGTTCCTGTTTGTTGCATGTTTTATGTTTCGCAGAAACCCCATATCAAACGGAATCCAAATGGAATAAAAATAGACGGAGAATATTTTTGAAATATTTGGGAAATATGGCAGGAAGAATCAACGCGAGACGGTTCCCGAGGTGGCCACGAGGCAGGGGGCGCGCCTGCCTCCCCTGGGCGCGCCCCTGACCCTCGTGGGTCCCTCGTAAGGTGGTTGCTGCTCTTCTTTGGCCGCAAGAAAGCTAATTTTCGGAAAAAAAAATCTTGGCGAAGGTTTCAATCCAATCGGAGTTACGGATCTCCGGATATATAAGAAACGGCGAAATGGCAGAATACCAAAACGCAGAAACAGAGAGAGACAGAGAGACAGATCCAATCTCAGAGGGGCTCTCGCCCCTCCCATGCCATGGAGGCCAAGGACCAGAGGGGAAACCCATCTCCCATCTAGGGAGGAGGTCAAGGAAGAAGAAGAAGAAGAAGGGGGCCCCTCTCCCCCTCTCTTCCGGTGGCGCCGGAACGCTGCCGTGGCCACCATCATCATCACCGTGATCTTCACCAACACCTCCGCCATCTTCACCAACATCTCCATCACCTTCCCCCCTCTATCTACAACGGTCCACTCTCCTGCAACCAGCTGTACCCTCTACTTGAACATGGTGCTTTATGCTTCATATTATTATCCAATGATGTGTTGCCATCCTATGATGTCTGAGTAGATTTTCGTTGTCCTATCGGTGGTTGATGAATTGCTATGATTGATTTAATTTTCTTGTGGTTATGTTGATGTCCTTTGATGCCCATCATATGAGCGCGTGCGTGGATCACACCATAGGGTTATTTGTATGTTGATAGAACTATGTATCGGAGGGCAAGAGTGACAGAAGCTTCAACCTAGCATAGAAATTGATGCATACGGGATTGAAGGGGGACCAATATATCTTAATGCTATGGTTGGGTTTTACCTTAATGAACGTTAGTAGTTGCGGATGCTTGCTAATAGTTCCAATCATAAGTGCATAGAATTCCAAGTCAGGGATGACATGCTAGCAGTGGCCTCTCCCACATAATACTTGCTATCGGTCTAGTAAAGTAGTCAATTGCTTAGGGACAATTTCGCAACTCCTACCACCACTTTTCCACACTCGCTATATTTACTTTATTGTGTTTTTATCTAAACAGCCCCTAGTTTTTATTTACGCGCTCTTTATTATCTCGCAAACCTATCCAAAAACACCTACAAAGTACTTCTAGTTTCATACTTGTTCTAGGTAAAGCGAACGTTAAGCGTGCATTGAGTTGTATCGGTGGTCGATAGAACTTGAGGGAATATTTGTTCTACCTTTAGCTCCTCGTTGGGTTCGACACTCTTACTTATCGAAAGAGGCTACAATTGATCCCCTATACTTGTGGGTTATCAAGACCTTTTTCTGGTGCCGTTGCCGGGGAGTCATAGCGTGGGGTGAATATTCTCATGTGTGCTTGTTTGCTTTATCACTAAGTAATTTTTATTTGCTGTTCTTAGTTGTTCTCTATCTTTAGTTATGGATATGGAACACGAAATACCAAAAAAATTAGGTTTACTTGCTACTCATGGAGATGGGGAACCTCCTAAAACCCTCGATGATCATTATGTGAAAAATATTATGTACTACTTTGATAATCTTGAGAAAACCTCATTCAATTATATAATGGGAGACACGTTGGATCAACGTGAATACTTTAGGGATTATCGGTTGACTCAAAAAGGGAAACTATTATGGGATCAAATTTATATGTTGAAGTGGTATGCTAGGCAACTATGCTTTAGATATGATTATACTTGTTGCTCTAGGATGAAGTCTCCACACCTTCCCTTTTCATGCAAATTTAATGATAATGAAACCTTGGCTTCTTATGCTAGAGGTATATATGATTACTATGATGTGGAACAAATAGAAGAATTTGTTGCTTTTATGGGTGCTTATGAAATTGAATCTGTATTTAGAGAGTGTGAAAATCTTGTGTTGCTGTTTATAGACCTGAAAATTTAGCTATCCTTAAATATTGCTATGAGAATTATGAATACAATGCCGATATTGATGCATTTATTGAGAAAGTCTCCGTTGTCCAAGAAGAGACTAATATTTTGCAGGAGTCTATGGAAGAAGAAATGATGACATTGTGAGCTCATTGGATGAAAAAGATGAGGAGGAGAGCGAAGAACAAAAGGAGGAAGAGCGGATTGATCACCCGTGCCCACCTTCTAATGAGAGTAACTCTTCAACTCATACATTGTTTAATTTCCCTTCGTGCTTACCGAAGGATGAATGCTATGATGATTGTTATGATCCCGTTGGTTCTCTTGAAATATCCCTTTTTGATGATGCTTGCTATGATTGTGGCCAAGATGCCAATATGAATTATGCTTATGGAGATGAACTTGCTATAGTTCCTTATGTTAAACATGAAATTGTTGCTATTGCACCCACGCATGATAGTCCTATTATCTTTTTGAATTCTCCCGACTACACTATATTGGAGAAGTTTGCTTTTATTAAGGATTATATTGATGGGTTGCCTTTTACCGTTACACATGATGATTTTGATAGATATAATATGCATGTGATTGCTGCTCCTACTTGCAATTATTATGAGAGAGGAACTACATCTCCGCCTCTTTATGTTTCCAACACGAAAAAATTGCAAGAAACTGTTTATACTATGCATTGGCCTTTACTATGTCTGCATGAATTGTTCTTTTATGACATGCCGATGCATAGGAAGAGAATTAGACTTCGTCATTGCTTGATATATGTTGCCTTGTGCTCACTACTAAATGCCAAATCATTTCTAATTAAAATTGGCTTTGATATACCTTGGGATCCGGGTGGATTCACTACTTGAGCACTATATGCCTAGCTTAATGGCTTTAAAGAAAGCGCTGCCAGGGAGACAACCCGGAAGTTTTAGAGAGTCATTTATTTCTGTTGTGTGCTTTTATATAGTTTAAAAACAAAAACAAAAAGAGGGGAACCCGAAACTTTTCAAAAAGGAAAGCGAAAGTGAGATAGACGAGCATTGCTGAAGTGGGAGCTAGCCTTGAACTTTGTTCATGCTCACGGAAACTTTGTGAATCTTGATTACAGAAACTTTTCAACAAAAATAATTATCCCCTTGTACAACTCCATTTTATTGTAAAAATAATGTGCCAATGTTTGCCTTTAGGATGTTTACAATGCTTGTTGGTTTGTGCGGTGCAGGACAAAAACTTTGGCTGTAGTGCGTGATTTTACGTTTTTTACTGGAACGTCAAACGGTTCCGGAAATTTTTGCACTGTCTTTCGATAATTTTTTTTATTTTTCCTAATTTTGGCAGAATTTTTGAAGTACCAGAAGTATGGTTAATGTTCAGATTGTTATAGACTGTTCTGTTTTAGACAGATTCTGTTTTTTATGCATAGTTTGCTTGTTTTGACGAAACTATCAATTCCTATCAGTGGATTAAGCCATGGAAAAGTTATATTACAGTAGCTATAATGCAAAAAATATGAATTGGTTTTCAACAGTACTTAGAGTAGTGATTTGCTTTATTATACTAACGGATCTTAACGAGTTTTCTGTTGAAGTTTTGTGTGGATGAAGTGTTCGAAGATCGAGGATGTCTCGATGTGAGGAGAAGAAGGAGAGGCAAGAGCTCAAGCTTGGGGATTCCCAAGGCACCCCAAGTAAATATTCAAGGAGACTCAAGCGTCTAAGATTGGGGATGCCCCGGAAGGCATCCCCTCTTTCTTCAACAAGTATCGGTATGTTTTCGGATTCGTTTCGTTCATAGGATATGTGCAAATCTTGGAGCGTCTTTTGCATTTAGTTTTCCTTTTTTTTATTTTATGCACCATGCTGGTATGAGATAGTCCTTGGTTGATTTATAGAATGCTCATTGCACTTCACTTATATTCTTTGAGTATGGCTTTATAGAATGCTTCATGTGCTTCACTTATATCATTTGAAGTTTGGATTGCCTGTTTCTCTTCACATAGAAAACCGCCATTTGTAGAATGCTCTTTTGCTTCACTTATATTTGTTAGAGCGTGGGCATATCTTTTGTAGAAAGAATTAAACTCCCTTGCTTCACTTATATCTATTTAGAGAGATGACAGGAACTGGTCATTCACATGGTTAGTCATAAAATCCTACATAAAACTTGTAGATCACTGAATATGATATGTTTGATTCCTTGCAATAGTTTCACGATATAAAGATGGTGATATTAGAGTCATGCTAGTGGGTAGTTGTGGATTGTAGAAATACTTGTGTTGAGGTTTCGGATTCCCGTAGCATGCACGTATGGTGAACAGTTATGTAACGAAGTCGGAGCATTATTTATTAATTGATTGTCTTCCTTATGAGTGGCGGTCGGGGACGAGCGATGGTCTTTTCCTACCAATCTATCCCCCTAGGGGCATGCGTAGTAGTACTTTGCTTCGAGGGCTAATAAACTTTTGCAATAAGTATATGAGTTCTTTATGACTAATGTGAGTCCATGGATTATACGCACTCTCACCCTTCCATCATTGCTAGCCTCTTCGGTACCGTGCATTGCCCTTTCTCACCTCGAGAGTTGGTGCAAACTTCGCCGGTGCATCCAACCCCGTGATACGATACGCTCTGTCACACATAAACCTCCTTATATCTTCCTCAAAACAGCCACCATACCTACCTATCATGGCATTTCCATAGCCATTCCGAGATATATTGCCATGCAACTTCCATCATCATCATATACATGACTTGAGCATTTATTGTCATATTGCTTTGCATGATCGTAAGATAGCTAGCATGATGTTTTCATGGCTTGTCCGTTTTTTTATGTCATTGCTACGCTAGATCATTGCACATCCCGGTACACCGCCGGAGGCATTCATATAGAGTCATATCTTTGTTCTAGTATCGAGTTGTAATATTGAGTTGTAAGTAAATAAAAGTGTGATGATCATCATTATTAGAGCATTGCCCCAGTGAGGAAAGGATGATGGAGACTATGATTCCCCCACAAGTCGGGATGAGACTCCGAATGAAAAAAGAAGAAGAGAAAGGCCAAAAAAAGAGAAGGCCAAAAAAATGAGAGAAAAAGAGAGAAGGGGCAATGTTACTATCCTTTTACCACACTTGTGCTTCAGAGTAGCACCATGTTCTTCATATAGAGAGTCTGTTGAGTTATCACTTTCATATACTAGTGGGAATTTTCATTATAGAACTTGGCTTGTATATTCCAACGATGGGCTTCCTCAAATGCCCTAGGTCTTCATGAGCAAGCAAGTTGGATGCACACCCACTTAGTTTCAGTTTGAGCTTTCATATACTTATAGCTCTAGTGCATCAGTTGC
This sequence comes from Triticum aestivum, assembly GCF_018294505.1. Lineage (NCBI taxonomy): Eukaryota > Viridiplantae > Streptophyta > Magnoliopsida > Poales > Poaceae > Triticum > Triticum aestivum. The sequence continues at coordinate 412,877,273 of NC_057802.1, read as the reverse complement.
ATGGCAATCCCTACTCCTCACATTGACATCAATTGATGGGCACCTCCATAGCCCATTGATTAGCCGTGTCGATGTGAGACTTTCTCCTTTTTTGTCTTCTCCACACAACCTCCATCATCATATTCTATTCCACCCATAGTGTTATATCCATGGCTTGCGCTCATGTATTGCGTGAGGGTTGAAAAGGCTGAAGCGCGTTAAAAAGTATGAACCAATTGCTTGGCTTGTCATCGGGGTTGTGCATGATGTGAATATTTTGTGTGGTGAAGATGGAGCATAGCCAGACCATATGATTTTGTAGGGATAATTTTCTTTGGCCATGTTATTTTGAAAATACATGATTGCTTTATTAGTATGCTTGAAGTATTATTGTCTTAATGTCAAATGATAGACTATTGCTTTGAATCACTCGTGTCTTAATATTCATGCCATGATTAGATATATGATCAAGATTATGCTAGGTAGCATTCCACATCAAAAATTATCTTTTTTATCATTTACCTACTCGAGGACGAGCAGGAATTAAGCTTGGGATGCTGGTACATCTCCGTCATATTTATAATTTTTGATTGTTCCATGCCAATATTATACAACTTTCAGATACTTTTGGCAACTTTTTATACTATTTTTGGGACTAACATATTGATCCAGTGCCCAGTGCCAGTTCCTGTTTGTTGCATGTTTTATGTTTCCCAGGAACCCCATATCAAATGGAATCCAAACGGAATAAAAACAGACGGAGAATATTTTTGGAATATTTGGGAAATATGGGAGGAAGAATCAATGCGAGACGGTGCCCGAGGTGGCCACGAGGCAGGGGGCGCGCCCCTGACCCTCGTGGGTCCCTCATAAGGTGGTTTCTGCTCTTCTTTGGCCGCAAGAAAGCTAATTTTCGGAAAAAAAATCTTGGCGAAGGTTTCAATCCAATCGGAGTTACGGATCTCCGGATATATAAGAAACTGCGAAAGGGCAGAATACCAGAACGCAGAAATAGAGAGAGATAGAGAGACAGATCCAATCTCGGAGGGGCTCTCTCCCCTCCCATGCCATGGAGGCCAAGGACCAGAGGGGAAACCCTTCTCCCATCTAGGGAGGAGGTCAAGGAAGAAGAAGAAGAAGAAGAAGGGGGCCCCTCTCCCCCTCTCTTCCGATGGCGCCGGAACGCTGCCGTGGCCACCATCATCATCACCGCAATCTTCACCAACACCTCCGCCATCTTCACCAACATCTCCATCACCTTCCCCCCTCTATCTACAGCGGTCCACTCTCCCGCAACCTGCGGTACCCTCTACTTGAACATGGTGCTTTATGCTTCATATTATTATCCAATGATGTGTTGCCATCCTATGATGTCTGAGTAGATTTTCGTTGTCCTATCGGTGGTTGATGAATTGCTATGATTGATTCAATTTGCTTGTGGTTATGTTGATGTCCTTTGGTGCCCATCATATGAGCGTGCGCGTGGATCACACCATAGGGTTAGTTGTATGTTGATAGGACTATGTATCGGAGGGCAAGAGTGACAGAAGCTTCAACCTAGCATAGAAATTGATGCATACGGGATTGAAGGGGGACCAATATATCTTAATGCTATGGTTGGGTTTTACCTTAATGAACGTTAGTAGTTGCGGATGCTTGCTAATAGTTCCAATCATAAGTGCATAGAATTCCAAGTCAGGGATGACATGCTAGCAGTGGCCTCTCCCACATAATACTTGCTATCGGTCTAGTAAAGTAGTCAATTGCTTAGGGACAATTTCACAACTCCTACCACCACTTTTCCACACTCGCTATATTTACTTTATTGTGTTTTTATCTAAACAGCCCCTAGTTTTTATTTACGCGCTCTTTATTATCTCGCAAACCTATCCAAAAACACCTACAAAGTACTTCTAGTTTCATACTTGTTCTAGGTAAAGTGAACGTTAAGCGTGCGTAGAGTTGTATCGGTGGTCGATAGAACTTGAGGGAATATTTGTTCTACCTTTAGCTCCTCGTTGGGTTCGACACTCTTACTTATCGAAAGAGGCTACAATTGATCCCCTATACTTGTGGGTTATCAGTGACACGCGGTCTTGACGCGGCGGTGCTGCGAGCGCGCGCGCATCGGCCTGCGGCCACTACACCACCTGGCAGCTTTCTTCATCGCGCGTCGGCGCCCTGCGCGACGGGTCACGTTGGGGTGCCTCATGCCTGGGCCTGGGGTCCGCGCCGTGCTGAGGAGGAGGAGGAGGCGCGTCGTGAGCCACGTCGCTCGCCAGGGACAACGAAGGACGAGGCGAACAGAACGGTGCGGGGGCTTTGCCGGCGGCGTTGACGAGCTCGGCGATGCGGCCGAGCCAGTCGTCGTAGAGGTCGTTGGCCGGACGGTAGCACAGAAGCTCACGTGCCATGAGTAGCCCAGCCTGCGCGTTTGCCGGCCCGCGACGAGCATGAGAAGACGACGCCATGGCTGGAGTGGGTGACGGATGGTGGCAGCGACGAATCCTATTGTTCGCGGGCACCAGGGCCAGTGGCAGCATTAGCCACCGAGGAGGCGGAGCGGCGAGGAGCGTCGTTGCCCATGGGTGTCGTCTGAGCGACACGAGCGGCCCAGCACTCGGCACGAACACGGCGAGCGTCAGCCATAGGAGCGACGGAACGGCAGCGGAGCGAATGGTGGAAGAGAGGCTTCAACGCACCCCTACCAGGCGCGCCAAATGTCGGATTCAGGGATCCGCAGACCTAAGAAAGGTTCGAACTCTGGGGCGTGTGCGAAGAACTCAACCTATCCAGCCAACCATCCCGTCGCCCCACGGCCTAGCTCAATCACAAGAACAAGGAAGAAGATGGACACGACAGTTTTACCCAGGTTCGGGCCACCTTACGGTGTAAAACTCTACTCCTGCTTTGTGGTGGATTGGTCTCATGAGGGGCTGAGGATGAACTAGTACAAGGGATGAAAAACCTCACGAGGTCTGCTCTGGTGAGGGCGGAAAGGACCCTCCTCTACGGTGGTGGCTAACCTATATTTATAGTGGCCTCAGTCCTCTTCACCCAAAATGTACGCGAGAAGGGATCCCACAGTGGCCAATTTTAAAGGGGACAAGTAGTACATCTTATCCTTATGAAAGGTGGTCTTCGCCTGCAAAGCCTCTGATTGTGACGCTGCGGTGGGCTTGGTGATGACATCCGTCCTGGCGGTCTTGGTCTTGTTGCACCGGAATGGAAACCTTTGCCAGATTCCTCGGGAACCCACGCTTGTGCTTGCCTCCTTAGCACTAGACAGGAAACTGTCTTCTCTACGCCCGCCGGCGCCCGCCAGGCCTTGATCGTCATGGCTTGCATCACCGCAACCTCATGAAGTTGGGCACCTGCATAGGAATCTCCGCTCCTCGGGAGGCCGCTTAGGGAGGCTGCTCCCTCGGGAGGTCTTGGTATCATCTGCCTCGCGAGGCTTGGCCCCTCGCGAGGGTCTTGTCTTGATGGCCTTATAGATGGGCCGTACCAGGCCGTCGATGGAGACACACCATGGGCCGCAAGCAGGAAAGTCTGGGTACCCTGGTTCCCAAAACACCGACAGGTATTTTAAGATTTGTTCTGAATGTTGTCTATGAAATGTGAGGCCTTGTGAGTTTGATTGCAAAATTGAGCTTGGAATGTTGTGGCATGCGGCATCACGAGCTGTTCACCGTGCCTCCTGAGAATAATGCTTCGTATTGTTTTGCACGTTGATCTAATGCCAGTGATTTGCATGTTAAGAAGTTCATCGTCTTATGTTTCATACTTTCATTCATAGCCTATACGACAACTTGGGTAGGTTAGAGGTGAAACGATATGATCTTCTGACCAAATCATCGTATTAGGCCGTGATTTTTGGTTTTTCCAACCAAAACCGCTTGTAAACTGACGGTTGTAAATAAAAGCAGATGGTCCTGGGCGAAGCGCTTGGTTGGTCGTTTTCGACTGGTAAATTATACACTGGCTTCTCAGATTACACGCGTAACTCGCTGGTTTTCATTATAGACCTCGGGACGTCGGTTTCATTATGCCTGTATTTTACGCGTTGTTTCTAGTGATGAGTAAATTACATTTGTATCCTTATTGCAGGTGTGAAACAATCCAGAGCTCCCAAACGCGGCCTTACTGTTTCATGCCGGCTCAGTCTCTCGAAGGTGCTCATAGGGGTCCGATGATCCTGGCTTCCTGAACAACCAGCGGGCGCTGTATCAGACCATCTGTAGGGCCCGCGAGGCCCTCTCCGTCGTCCTTCGAGTTTTTGCGCTCACCGTGGCGCCGCCCTCTCGTGTTGTCAACATGTTCAACGAACATGAGGAATCAGGGGATGACTTAACTTGGAGAGGATGACAGTGGGGACCCACCAGGGCCATAGCTGTGGCACCCCGGCTCAGAGCAACCGGTTTACCATGCATTCCAGCCCAGAGACCATGTCTTCTGGCAACACACAACATCTTGGTACAGAAAACAACCTCTTTATTGATGCTAGCGGACCAAAGTTTATATTACAACAGGTGGCAAGGCCAAGCGGCACACACGGTGCGGCTGAACAGTATGTACATTATTTAGTGAACATAAAGGGGCCTCGATCATAACAACTGCGCGGCAGCGGAACAACGTCGTAGCAGAACTCCATAGCACAGGGACACCGATGTGGACACGATCTAGACTCGAACAACACTCCTTTCCAACGAGACTTTCCTGAAATCTGGCATGACACGCCAGGTCAGTACATTGAATGTACTTGCAAGCTCACATCAAGCATAAACATAATGACAAACAATATCACGATAATTAACCAATTGTTCATAATGCAACAATATATCCAACATGTTGTGATCATGCTCTTGTGAGAAAAGTCCCTCGTACTGGCTTACCAACGGTGATCACTCTTGGATCACAAACATACCAATCTCGTCGTCTTAACTCGGGTTACCTCGTGATCTTTCCGGCGATCACAGCCACGACCAACACTTGGTCTCAAACATCCAGATGGCCTTCCCACCATCATCAACAGTGCAAAGTTCATGACTTAGTGTGCAAAATTCATTAAACGTTGACCCATGGTGTGACATACTTTCGAGCGTGTCCATAACCGTGGACTTGGCTAGCGATAGATTTATTACACTCTGCAGAGGTAGCGCACTGTACCCACACCACGGAACCCATGGCCTCGCACTCCCATTCTGGTGGATGATACGTCTCCAATGTATCTATAATTTTTGATTGCTCCATGCTATATTATATTCTGTTTTGGACATTATTGGGCTTTATTATACATTTTTATATTATTTTTGGGACTAACCTATTAACCGGAGGCCCAACCCAGAATTGCTGTATTTTGCCTATTTCAGAGTTTCGCAGAAAAAGAATATCAAACGGAGTCCAAACGGAATGAAACCTTTGGGAACGTGATTTTCGGAAGGAACGTGATCCAGAGAACTTGGACCCTATGTCAAGAATTCAACCAGGAAGCTACGAGGTAGGGGGCGCGCCTACCCCCTGGGCGCGCCCTCCGCCCTCGTGGGCCCCCTGTTGCTCCACCGACATACTCCTTCCTCCTATATATACCTACGTACCCCCAAACTACCAGATACGGAGCCAAAAACCTAATTCCACCACCGCAACCTTCTGTACCCATGAGATCCCATCTTGGGGCCTGTTCCGGAGCTCCGCCGGAGGGGGCATCGATCACGGAGGGCTCTACATCAACACCATAGCCTCTCCGATGATGTGTGAGTAGTTTACCTCAGACCTTCGGGTCCATAGTTATTAGCTAGATGGCTTCTTCTCTCTTTTTGGATCTCAATACAATGTTCGTGGAGATCTATTCGATGTAATCTTCTTTTGCGGTGTGTTTGTTGAGACCGATGAATTGTGGGTTTATGATCAAGTTTATCTATGAACAATATTTGAATCTTCTGAATTCTTTTATGTATGATTGGTTATCTTTGCAAGTCTCTTCGAATTATCAGTTTCGTTTGGCCTACTAGATTGATCTTTCTTGCAATGGGAGAAGTGCTTAGCTTTGGGTTCAATCTTGTGGTGTCCTTTCCCAGTGACAGTAGGGGCAGCAAGGCACGTATTGTATTGTTGCCATCGAGGATAACAAGATGGGGTTTATATCATATTACATGAATTTATCCCTCTACATCATGTCATCTTGCTTAAAGCATTACTCTATTCTTATGAACTTAATACTCTAGATGCATGCTGGATAGCGGTCGATGTGTGGAGTAATAGTAGTAGATGCAGGCAGGAGTCGGTCTACTTGTCTCGGACGTGATGTCTATATACATGATCATACCTAGATATCTCATAACTATGCTCAATTCTGTCAATTGCTCAACAGTAATTTGTTCACCCACCGTAATACTTATGCTCTTGAGAGATGTCACTAGTGAAACCTATGGCCCCGGGTCTATTTTCCATCATATTAATCTCCCGACAAGAAGCTATTTCTGGCGCCGTTTTTATTTTACATTCTTTACTTTGCATCTTTATCATAAAAATACCAAAAATATTATCTTATCATATCTACCAGATCTCACTCTCGTAAGTGACCGTGTAGGGATTGACAACCCCTTATCGCGTTGGTTGCGAGGATTTATTTGTTTGTGTAGGTGCGAGGGACTCGTGCGTGGCCTCCTACTGGATTGATACCTTGGTTCTCAAAAACTGAGGGAAATACTTACGCTACTTTGCTGCATAACCCTTTCCTCTTCAAGGGAAAACCAACAGTGCTCAAGAGGTAGCAAGAAGGATTTCTGGCACCGTTGCCGGGGAGTCTACGCAAAAGTCAACATACCAAGTACCCATCACAAACCCTTATCTCCCGCATTACATTATTTGCCATTTGCCTCTCGTTTTCCTCTCCCCCACTTCACCCTTGTCGTTTTATTCGCCTTCCTCTTTCTTTTTCCCTTTTGCTCTTTCTGCCGTTATGTCTAAAATTGGGGAAATTATTATCGATAAGCACAATAATAATATCATGGAAAATTCTGATGCTCCTGCTAAAGAATCCCCTACCTTACATACAAAAAATTCCGAATTGGTAGTGGTAACATTATTGGAAAAGGAGTTATCCAAGATTTCTTTACTTGTGCCGGTGCTTTGCCTTCTATGGGCAGTTCTATTCTTCATAGAACTAGTAGTCTTGCGGACGCTATTGCCATGCTTGTAGTTGAACTTTAAAGACAATTTATGCATATGCATCCTTGCATACAGAGGATTTTCCTAGAATTTTCTAACATTGAACACTCTTCTGTTAAGCGTGTCGCTACTATATTTTTGTCTCATGAGTTCAGATTTATTATAAAAGAGGCCAAAGAAATCTTTGCGCATTATAGGCTGGACGCTGGACGTCCTCCCATAGAAACTATCTTATTTGATCAAGAGGAAATAATGTGTTTTCAATCTCTAGATTATGTTGCTTTTAATGAAAACCTTAGAAAAAAGGTTCCTACCAATATTCTAATTGATAGAATTTCTGAACTTAATGATGATTTTTCTATTTGAAATAATGAGCTAGGATATTCTCTCGAATATAGGCTCACCAAGTTCTGTCAAAAGAATGCTTATAATGATGAATTGATTGTGCAATATGAAGGGCCGAAGGAGGAACCTATACCTCCTAAAGTTGATCTTGGGGATTTTTGTCCCATTAAATTTAGCCCTTTTGATTACTTTTGCTTGCCACAAAGAAAACTTGCTGCCGAATGTAGAGAGTATGAAATGAGTTTTAATGATCTATCTTATTATTATGGCAGTACCTAGATCTATCCTTGCTTTTATGCCTAGCTAGGGGCGTTAAACGATAGCGCTTGTTGGGAGGCAACCCAATTTTATTTTTAGTTTTTTGCTTTTTACTTCTATTTAGGAATAAATCTTTGTTCTAGCCTCTGGTTAGATTTTTTTTATGTTTTAATTCGTGTTTGTGCCAAGTTAAACCTATAGGATCTTCTTGGATGATAGTTATTTGATCTTGCTGTAAATTCCAGAAACTTTCTGTTCACGAAACAAATTGTTAAAAATCACCAGAACGTGATAACATATTGATTCCAATTGCTGCTGATCAATAAACAAATTTTCTAGGTCTTCCTATTTTGGATGAATTTTTGGAGTTCCAGAAGTTTGAGTTAGTTACAGATTACTACAGACTGTTCTGTTTTTGACAGATTCTGTTCTTCATGTGTTGTTCGCTTATTTTGATGAATCTACGGCTAGTAAAATAGTTTATAAACCATAGATAAGTTGGAATACAGTAGGTTTAACACCAATATAAATAAAGAATGAGTTCATTACAGTACCTTGAAGTGGTGTTTTGTTTTCTTTCGCTAACGGAGCTCACGAGATTTTCTGCTGAGTTTTGTGTTGTGAAGTTTTCAAGTTTTGGGTGAAAGATTTGATGGATTATGGAACAAGGAGTGGCAAGAGCCTAAGCTTGGGGATGCCCATGGCACCCCCAAGATAATCTAAGGACACCTAAAATCCAAAGCTTGGGGATGCCCCGGAAGGCATCCCCTCTTTCGTCTACTTCCATCGGTAACTTCACTTGGAGCTATATTTTTATTCACCACATGATATGTGTTTTGCTTGGAGCGTATTGTATGATTTGAGTCTTTATTTTTTAGTTTACCACAATCATATTTTCTGTACACACCTTTTTGAGAGAGACACACATGATTCGGAAATTATTAGAATACTCTATGTGCTTCACTTATATCTTTTGAGTTATATAGTTTTGCTCTAGTACTTCACTTATATCTTTTAGAGCACGGTGGTGGATTTGTTTTATAGAGCTTCACTTAGATTATTTTGAGAGTCTTAAACAGAATGGTAATTTTCTTAAATAATCCTAATATGCTAGGTATTCAAGACTAGTAAAAACTTTCTTATGAGTGTGTTGAATACTAAGAGAAGTTTGATGCTTGATGATTGTTTTGAGACATGGAAGTAATGATATCAAAGTTGTGCTAGTTGAGTAGTTGTGAATTTGAGAAATACTTGTGTTGAAGTTTGCAAGTCCCGTAGCATGCACGTATGGTAAACGTTATGTAACAAATTTGAAACATGAGGTGTTCTTTGATTGTCCTCCTTATGAGTGGCGGTCGGGGACGAGCGATGGTCTTTTCCTACCAATCTATCCCCCTAGGAGCATGCGCGTAGTGCTTGGTTTTTGATGACTTGTAGATTTTTGCAATAAGTATGTGAGTTCTTTATGACTAATGTTGAGTCCATGGATTATACACACTCTCACCTTTCCACCATTGCTAACCTCTTCGGTACCGTGCATTGCCCTTTCTCACATTGAGAGTTGGTGCAAACTTCGCCGGTGCATCCAAACCCCATGATATGATACGCTCTTTCACACATAAACCTCCTTATATCTTCCTCAAAACAGCCACCATACCTACCTATTATGGCATTTCCATAGCCATTCCGAGATATATTGGCATGCAACTTTCCACCGTTCCGTTTATCATGACACGTTCATCATTGTCATGTTGCTTTGCATGATCATGTAGTTGACATAGTATTTGTGGCAAAGCCACTGTTCATAATTCTTTCATACATGTCACTCTTGGTTCATTGCGTATCCCGGTACACCGCCGGAGGCATTAATATAGAGTCATATTTTGTTCTAGTATCGAGTTGTAATCATTGAGTTGAAAATAAATAGAAGTGTGATGATCATCATTTTCTAGAGCATTGTCCCAAGTGAGGAATAAAAAAGAGAGAAAGGCCAAAAAAAAGGGGAAGGTCCAAAAAAATGAGAGAAAAAGAGAGAAGGGACAATGTAACTATCCTTTTACCACACTTGTGCTTCAAAGTAGCACCATAATCTTCATGATAGAGAGTCTCTTGTTTTATCACTTTCATATACTAGTGGGAATTTTTCATTATAGAACTTGGCTTGTATATTCCAACAATGGGCCTCCTCAAGTGCCCTAGGTCTTCGTGAGCAAGCAAGTTGGATGGACACCCACTTAATTTCTTTTGTTGAGCTTTCATATATTTATAGCTCTAGTGCATCCGTTGCATGGCAATCCCTACTCCTTGCATTAACATCAATCGATGGGCATCTCCATAGCTCATTGATTAGCCTCGTTGATGTGAGACTTTCTCCTTTTTGTCTTCTCCACATAACCCCCATCATTATATTCTATTCCACCCATAGTGCTATATCCATGGCTCACGCTCATGTATTGCGTGAAAGTTGCAAAAGTTTGAGATTACTAAAGTATGAAACAATTGCTTGGCTTGTCATCGGGGTTGTGCATGATGAGAGCATTCTTGTGTGACAAAAATGGAGCATGACTGAACTATATGATTTTGTAGGGATGAACTTTCTTTGGCCATGTTATTTTGAGAAGACATAATTGCTTAGTTAGTATGCTTGAAGTATTATTATTTTTATGTCAATATTGAACTTTTATCTTGAATCTTTCGGATCTGAATATTCATACCACAATTAAGAAGAATTACATTCAAATTATGCCAAGATGCATTCCACATCAAAAATTCTATTTTTATCATTTACCTACTCGAGGACGAGCAGGAATTAAGCTTGGGGATACTTGATACGTCTCCAACGTATCTATATTTTTTTATTGCTCCATGCTATATTATATTCTGTTTTGGACATTATTGGGCTTTATTATACACTTTTATATTATTTTTGGGACTAACCTATTAACCGGAGGCCCAACCCAGAATTGTTGTTTTGCCTATTTCAGAGTTTCGCAGAAAAAGAATATCAAACGGAGTCCAAACGGAATGAAACCTTCGGGAACGTGATTTTCTGAACGAACGTGATCCAGAGGACTTGGACCCTACGTCAAGACTTCAACCAGGAAGCCACGAGGTAGGGGGGCGCGCCTACCCCCTGGGCGCGCCCTCCACCCTCGTGGGCCCCCTGTTGCTCCACCGACGTACTCCTTCCTCCTATATATACCTACGTACCCCCAAACTACCAGATACGGAGCCAAAAACCTAATTCCACCGCCGCAACCTTCTGTACCCGTGAGATCCCATCTTGGGGCCTGTTCCGGAGCTCCACCGGAGGGGGCATCGATCACGGAGGGCTTCTACCTCAACACCATAGCCTCTCCGATGATGTGTGAGTAGTTTACCACAGACCTTCGGGTCCATAGTTATTAGCTAGATGGCTTCTTCTCTCTTTTTGGATCTCAATACAATGTTCTCCCCCTCTCTCGTGGACATCTATTCGATGTAATCTTCTTTTGCGGTGTGTTTGTTGAGATCGATGAATTGTGGGGTTATGGTCAAGTTTATCTATGAACAATATTTGGATCTTCTGAATTCTTTTATGTATGATTGGTTATCTTTGCAAGTCTCTTCGAATTATCAGTTTGGTTTGGCCTACTAGATTGATCTTTCTTGCAATGGGAGAAGTGCTTAGCTTTGGGTTCAATCTTGCGGTGTCCTTTCCCAGTGACAGTAGGGGCAGCAAGGCACGTATTGTATTGTTGCCATCGAGGATAACAAGATGGGGTTTATATCATATTACATGAATTTATCCCTCTACATCATGTCATCTTGGTTAAAGCATTACTCTGTTCTTATGAACTTAATACTCTAGATGCATGCTGGATAGCGGTCGATGTGTGGAGTAATAGTAGTAGATGCAGGCAGGAGTCGGTCTACTTGTCTCGGACGTGATGCCTATATACATGATCATACCTAGATATTCTCATAACTATGCTCAATTCTGTCAATTGCTCAACAGTAATTTGTTCACCCACCGTAATACTTATGCTCTTGAGAAAAGCCACTAGTGAAACCGATGGCCCCCGGGTCTATTTTCCATCATATTAATCTCCCGACAACAAGCAATTTCTGGCGCCGTTTTTATTTTACTTTCTTTACTTTGCATCTTTATCATAAAAATACCAAAAATATTATCTTATCATATCTATCAGATCTCACTCTCGTAAGTGACCGTGTAGGGATTGACAACCCATTATCGCGTTGGTTGCGAGGATTTATTTGTTTGTGTATGTGCGAGGGACTCGTGCGTGGCCTCCTACCGGATTGATACCTTGGTTCTCAAAAACTCAGGGAAATACTTACGCTACTTTGCTGCATCACCCTTTCCTCTTCAAGGGAAAACCAGTGCAGTGCTCAAGAGGTAGCAGTGGACCAACGACATTCCGACGAAACCCCTCCATTGCCATGACACTCTCCTGGCCACTCCGACTCACTCCCCACTAGGCTAGTCCTGGGTGGCCCCGTGTCTACCAAAGACACCAACGACCACTGTCGTGGCAAAAACATAAATGTCCCACACGGGGACAAGGTACCATAATCTCAACAACGGGCACACAAGGTTATGTCTGCTTACCGGGCCAGGGTACCGCACGCCCGTAACCTTCGCTCATTGGAGGCACCGACCAGAGGCATGACAACGGACCGAATAAAGGCCTTCCCATAAAGGCAAATGTGGTTGCACTAGGAAAAACTCGATTCAGTGGCACCATGACCCGGTCAACGATATATTCAAGTTGGGTTATTAACAGGTTCAACATAACGTGAAAGTAACCGGTGTCATAACATGCCATGCAAGTGCAACACAAACATATGCATCATATATCATCGGAAATAACTGGGTCAACTATATCCACACTAAGCATAAACATCAACAACTCATGACACTACTCTGGTTAGGATTAAACCTCACTTTAAACAGAATCTTTTCTAACAAATTTATCATTTTTCTCATGCAAGAAAAGTAACTCCAAATAATTACTTATTTTCATGACTATATTACTTCTTCATAACAAAATTTACTTCTAGTTACTTTACCAACTTCGTTAGCTTCCAACTTTCTGTAAACTAAACATGACAACTTAAACAAACAACCAACAGAATAAATAATATAATAGTGATTTAAATGCATGGATTAAATCATCCATTCACGTTGTAAAATCACAAATATTGTAATGGCACCATGAAAATGTTGTTGTGGCTTGCCTTAGTGCAGATGAGGTTTACAAGCCTCCTGGTGATCCTCAAGACAAGCTTCACTTTCTGAAAATATTTATAAACACAAAACGAAAACATCAAGAAACCTTCTAAAATTCACCGGAAAATCTAAACAGCAGAGAAAAATCTCATTTTTGGTGATCTGCTAGATTTCTTCACAAAGAACACAATGCAAAAAGAATCAATTCATTTGGACTTATGGTTAAAGAGTTTTGGCTGCTTGAAGCTCTCTGGAAAAATGAAATTTAAATTTAAATAAAAACATACTGGAGGGGGGTGATGTCGAAGGCGTAAAGCCTCGCGGACGCCACCACTCGTACCGCTTCGCGCGCATACTGAGTGGCTGACTAGCGGGCCCCGCTAGTCAGGTGAGAGGGAGGGGGAGAGGGAAACAGAGGACGGCGCGGCTTCGCCGGAGCACACGCCGGCAAGGAGAGCTTCTTGGCCAGAACGAGAGGGAGGGATTGAAAGAGGAGACGGAGGCGCTCCTGCCCGTACCCGTAGAGTAGCTAGGGGTGGTCGGACGGTGTCGGAAACAGCCTCTTTAGCGGAGACAGAGAGCAGAGGTCACCGGAGATGAAGACGACGGCGACCAGAGGCGACTCCGGGGGCTCCAACCGGGCGGAACAGCACCACCGAGGCACGGCGGAGGCCCTGGAAGGGAGGCCCGAGCCTGGGAGGGGCTGGAGCTACGGAGACGACCCGAGGGAATCGCCGGCGAGCTCGAGCTCAGGGACAGCGGCCCGTGGCCTGCCCGGTCGAGCTACGGCTTTGTACGAGATCGTGGAGTGTGTGGGAGGAGCGGATGGTGCTCGAGGAGGCTGGGGAGGGCTCTATTTATAGCCGAGCGTCGAGGGGGGGACCGGGCTCCACCGGTGGACACCTGGACACGGCGCCCGGCGACGAACAGCGTCAGTGAGAGGGGGAGAAGGCGACGCAGCTCACCCGGGAACTGTGGGCGAGCGGGGACGAGCACAGGGGCACGGGGGTGACGACGAGCACAGTGTGCAACACACTGTTACGTTGGACGGACCGCGCCCGTGCTCGCAGCGGCGAGCTCTGGCGTCGGCGAGCGCCAGGAGGGAGTTAAGAGGGTTTGGACGAAGATTGTGGCGAAGTTTGGCAAGCTTAGGTAGTCGGGGCAGCGAGCACGCGCGCAACAAAGCGCTCGGTGGCACTCAGAGCGCGGCGACATGCAGGTTGGCATCGTGCACACGCGTGGTCACCGCGTGAACTCTGACCTCAGGCCGACCTAAGCCCAAACTTCATGTCTGGCATGTTGTTCGTGGTAGTTTTAGTGGTTACCACACTTGGGTTTGATCGCAGGCGCAGTAGAATAGATTTCCACCGCCTGGTAAGTTTCTGGACAATAACTTTGAGAGCTTACTATGGTCAAACTACTGGGAGTTGGGAGCTGGGCTTTGGAGGTTAGCAATCATCTACTAAGGTGATGATGCACAAGAAAAATCAGCCACAATGGAGCAAGTAAAATGGTAGTTGCTGTAGAAACTACCATTTCTGTCCAGAATAGAAAATATTTTCTATAGCAAAAATATTCCAAAAAGTGATGAAATATTTTTGCTCAGGAAGGTGCCCTAGGGTTCAAAGAATATTTGTGAATTTCCTCAGGTTTTTGTGGGCAAGAAAAATTGGGGTTGCTTTGGAGCACATTGAGCTAGCTAGGGTTTAAGAGAGGGAAAAGAATATTTTTCATTTAAGAAAAATATTCAAAATATTATTTTGAGGTGAACCAGAGAGGAAATGATAGTTAGAGAGGGAAATGAGGCACTTGGGTGAAAGTCAAGGGGTACCCAAGTGTTTAAGTCTATTTGAAAAGATTCAAAACTCCAAATTTCAAAATCAAACCAACTGAAAATCAGGCAAAGAGAAGAGGGCAAAAACCAGGCTGTCACAAACCTCCCCCACTTAGAATGAATCTCGTCCTCGAGATTCGGTTGCTTGGGAAAACCATTCTGGATAATGTGCCTTTAGAAATTCTTCCCGTTCCCAAGTTGATTCTGACACTGTGTGATGCTCCCACTGAACTTTGTAGAACTTCCTTGCTTTACTACGAGTGACCCTTTCCTTCTGATCCAAAATTCTAACCGGCCTCTCTTCATATGTTAAATCCTTTGCCAACTCTATTTCAGTCATAGCAGTCTTTTTCTCAGGCGGCGATATGCATCGCCTCAACTATGAAACATGAAACACATTGTGCACTTCCGACAATTCAGGGGGTAGCTCCAACTGATATGCAACAGTACCCACTCGGGACATAACTGGAAATGGACCAATAAATCTGGGTGCCAACTTTCCACGAGTCTGGAATCTCTTGACTCCTTTCATAGGAGTGACTCGGAGGTATACGTGTTCTCTGGGTTCAAAACTGGTCTGTCGGTGCTTTGCATCATAATAACTCTTCTGTCGAGATTTGGCCAATTGCAATCTATCTCTGATTTCCTTGACTTGCTTCTCGGCTTCCATCATGGGATCTGTTCCGAAGATACGGCTATCTCCAGTTTGAGACCAATTTAAAGGAGTGCGGCACTTACGGCCATACAAAGCCTCATACGGTGACATCTTTAGACTGGTCTGGAAGCTGTTGTTGTAAGAGAACTCGGCATACGGCAGGCAGTCTTCCCATTTAGGTCCTTGGGCCAAAGCACAGGGTCGTAGCATATCTTTGAGTATTTGGTTTACCCGCTCTGTCTGTCCATCAGTCTGAGGATGATAAGCGGTACTGTATTTTAGCGCCGTCCCCAAGGCTTGATGGAGACGTGACAAGAAAGCGGAGGTAAAAAGTGAACCTCGGTCAGAAGTGATGGTTCGGGGTACTCCATGCAGACTGACTATTCTGGATACATACAGCTGTGCAAGTTGATCCACTCGATATGTACTTCTGATCGGGATAAAGTGAGCAACCTTGGTTAAGGTGTCCACAATGACCCAGGCTGCATCATTGCCTCGCTGTGTCTTAGGTAGCCCTGTAATGAAATCCATGCAGACATCATCCCATTTCCATTGTGAAACTGGCAGCGGTTGGAGAAGTCCGGCTGGCTTCTGATGCTCTTCCTTCACCTTGTTGCATATGTCGCAACAGGCCACAAAATAGGCAATGTCTTTCTTCATTCCATCCACTAGAATATTTGTCGAAGGTCTTATACATTTTTGTACCTCCAGGGTGAATGGAATACAAAGATTCGTGTGCTTCTAACAGGATTTTCTGCTTCAAATCCACCTGATTGGGTACACAAATCCTTCCACGGAATCGGAGAGTACCAAATTGATCATTTGAGAAATCTGAAGTCTGTCCTGCTACCATATTCTTGGCACGTTTCTGCAGGACGGTGTCAGCTGGCTGGGCCTTGCGGCTCTCTTCCTCAAGTGTGGGGGCAACTTCCAAAATATTAGCAAGGCCAGCATCAACTATGACCAGGTTGAGCTGAGCAATCTCCTCTTGAAGTTCAGGAGGCAAGGATTTCAATATGACTTTTAGGCTGACAGGCTTTCGACTGAGTGCATCGGCAACCACGTTGGCCTTACCCGGGTGGTAATTTATTCCAAGATCATAATCCTTGACTAACTCAAGCCATCTTCGTTAACGGAGATTTAAATCTGGCTGAGTAAATATATACTTGAGACTTCTGTGATCGGTAAAAATTTGCCACCTCTTCCCGATGAGGTAGTGTCTCCAAATTTTTAGAGCATGAACCACCGCCAAATCCAGATCATGAGTAGGATAATTTCCCTCGTGGGGTCGTAGCTATCGCAATGCATATGCTACCACCTTGCCATCTTGCATAAGTAACCATCCAAGTCCTTGTCTGGAGGCGTCATAGTACACATCAAAACTGCGGTAGATATCTGGAAGAGTCAACACAGGTGCAGTTGTCAGCCGTATCTTTAGCTCATTGAAACTTTTCTCGCAGTTCTAAGTCCATTCAAACTTCTTATCCTTTTTTAGCAGCTCCGTCATGGGTTTAGCAATCTTGGAAAACCCTTCAATGAAACAACGGTAGTATCCGGCTAATCCAAGAAAACTCCCGATCTGTGATACGGTTGTGGGCGGCAACCAATCGAGCACATCCTTTACTTTGCTCGGGTCCACGGCTATACCTTCGGCGGATAGCACATGTCCAAGAAGTCCAACTTGCTTGAGCCAAAACTCGCATTTACTGAATTTGGCGTATAGCTGATGGTCGCAGAGTCGTTGTAGCACTGCTCGGAGGTGTTCTTTGTGAGCTTCTTCACTTTTTGAGTAAATAAGTATGTCATCGATGAAGACTACCACGAACTTATCGAGGAAGTCCATGAATAGTTTGTTCATCATATGCATGAGGAAAGCAGGGGCATTGGTGAGACCAAAGGACATAACTGTATATTCATAAAGACCGTATCGAGTGGTGAATGCGGTCTTAGGAATATCTTCCTTTTTAATCTTGAGTTGATGATATCCTGTTCATAAAATAATCTTGGAGAATACCTTGGCCCCACTGAGCTGATCAAACAAATCATCAATCCTTGGCAGCGGATATTTATTTTTTATGGTGACATCATTCAGCTGGCGGTAATCCACACACATGCGGAGGGTGCCATCCTTTTTGTCCACAAAGATAGCAGGTGATCCCCATGGTGAAGAGCTGGGACGGATATGTCCTTTCTGGAGCATTTCATCAAGCTGTTTCTTTAGCTCCACTAATTCTGATGAGGGCATCCGGTAATACTTCTTGAATAACGGTGCGGTTTTGGGCACAAGATCTATTGCAAACTCAAGCTCTCGATCAGGTGGCATGCCTGGCAGTTCTTCTGGAAATACATCAGGAAACTCACTGACCACAGGAATTAATTCCAACTCAGCCACAGCGGTGAAGACCATTTCTTTCTTGGGTATGCTTCTACAAGCATAAAATTTGGTAGTTTGCCCCTTCTAACTGGTCAAAGTGACTTCTTGGGTTGCGCAATTTATGCATACTTGATATTGGGTCAACCAATTCATACCCAAGATAACATCCAACTTTACAGACTCGATGATTATTAAGGAAGTTGGAAAACAGACTCCGTTGATATTGATTTCCAGATTACGGCACACCAGATTGCTCTTGATTAAGGATCCCGGGGTTTGTACCAGCATATTCTTGCCCAAAAGCGAACAAGGAAATTTGTTTTGGGCAACAAAACTCCGAGAAATAAAAGAGTGGGAAGCCCCAGAGTCAAATAAAATTACGGTAGGTATGTTATTAACAAAAAACATACCAATGATGACTTCGGGGGTTCTCTTGGGCTTCATCTATGGAGAGGTGATGAACGTGCCCAGTGATGTTTTGCTGGTTCGAGCATGACTCCATAAAGTTGACTTGTGGCCTGATTAGTGCACTTGCCTTGCCGTTCTTGGGACACTGTCTGGCATAATGTCCGTTTTGCCCACAACTGAAGCAAGAATTGTTGTGCTGGTGCTCCTCGTGCACTGGGTTGGTCACAGCATTCTTGACTTGGGTGGTGGTCTTGTTAACATTCTGTTGCCAATTGGGCTTGTATTCCACCTGAGTCTGCTGCCAGGTACGAGCCTTTTGCATGGGTTGCCCTTCCTTCCTTGGCTCAAACTTGCGCTTGTGGTCGTTGTTAGCAGGCCTGTTGTCCGATACGAGCTTGTGCTCCCTTTCAGCAATGAAAGCTTTGTTCACCAGAGTTTGGAAATCTGGGAAATCGAACATACTAAGGGTACACCGGAGTTGCGGGTTTAATCCCCCAAGAAATCTGTCAATCTTTCTTTCTTCGGTGGCCACGTCATAAAGGGAGTAACGGGCCAGATGATTGAATTTTTGCAAATATTCACCCACAGACTGATTTCCTTGGAGGAGCGCGAAAAATTCACGCTGCTTAGCCTTCATAATTCCAGTAGGGATATGATATTTCCGGAACTGATCCTTGAATTTTGACCAGGTGATCTCCTCATCAGCAGGCCACATGGCTTTTGCATTTTCCCACCATATGGCAGCAGCGCCTTCAAGATAATGAGTTGCAAATGGAACTTTATCATCTTCTTCAGTACAAGAAATCTCAAGCTTCCTCTCAATGGTTCGCAACCAATCGTCTACATCCAAGGGATCAATAACCTGACTGAAACTGGGAGGCTTGGTCCTCTGAAAATCTGACAGCTTGGAGTGATGACCGTTCTAATTTCCATTCTGTCCAACCATAGCTTGCACACTTCTTAATTTTCAATCAGATCATTATTCCTCCTTTCCTCAAACATACGCAGAATTTGCTCGGTGGAGGGCGGATTTGGCGATGGAGGCGGTGGTGGTATGTACGGCTCGGGAGAGTGTCCTGCCTGTCGTGCGGAACGATGAACAGGAGCATCCTCATGAGCGTTGCTACTGCTGCCTCCCCGCGGCATCCTATTGTGGATTTTTTCCAAGACAACGCAACCGAGATGAGAAACATCCAAAATAAATTTGGGGAAAAGAAAGCAACAAAGCCCGAGAAAAACCGAAATAACAAAGAAAATACGGCGAATAAAATAGAGTTCCAACATAATTATACATAGACTTATACATGAAAGGTAAAAAACATGCCAGGTTCAGCTACTCTCATACAGGAAACGAAACATCATGACTCGTACGACTACATCCGTACACCATCCTGACGACTGCGAATACTCAGAAGCTCTACTGCTCTGCTGGTGCTGCGGGGTCCTCTCCTGAAGCGGACTCGGATCCTGAACTGACGAGGTTAACTGAGACCTCCGGGTTAAAGGTAACACGACGGCGCTGCCTCGAGGGCTCTTCCGCCGGGGCAGGTGTAGGGTGAAGCATCGGGGCTACAGGAGTAGTGAGAAGTGAAACCCACTCATCAGGAGCACTGAGAGGATTCACGGTCGAGGTGCCCGAGCTACTCGGAGTAACCGGTGAAATAGGGGAACTAGAACCGGCTGGAATATAAGGAGTAAATCCCAGGGAGGATGGAGCAGTGACAGACCTAGTAGAGGCTAAAGCAGTACGAGCACGAGTCAGCTCTCGAGCCAGCTCGTGGATCATAAGATAGCTAGCAGTGATATAATGGGAAAGGTGGCTAGCAACACTATCAGACTCCGGATCAATGATAGGGAAACGGACACGACCATTGTCGTGCAGAGAAGGATAGTAGTAGAAACCTGGGTGGTTCTACATCCGGACCTCGTTGTAAGAAGCTCGACAAGGACCTCGAATGCAGCAAACTGGACAGCCTGAGAAGCGGTAGAAGCGAAACCGCTCCGAGAGGTACGAGTGTAAGTGCTGGAATCGGAACTGGTGCGCAGAGTAACCACTGCGTGGTACTCATACACTGAGTCTACTAGACGCTCCCGGTACACACGATAGACTGGGTCGTCACCGAGGGGGTACAGCCGACGCCACACGTTACGAAGGAGATGCGACGACGTGTACGGCATCAGCTGCAACTGGCACGGATACGGCATCGGAGCCATCTACACTCACAACCATTAGTAGGTTAGCATAAAAATAAAACAAGCGCATGCAATGCAACAACCAGCTACAAATGCTACCGGCACTCAACTTAAACTCGTATCTAACGTCCAATTAACACGTCGTAGTCTAGCGTGTCCTACAGTCAGCGTGGCTCTGATACCAATCATTGTGGCACCCCGGCTCAGAGCAACCGGTTTACCATGCATTGCCAGCCTAGAGACCATGTCTTCTGGCAACACACAACATCTTGGTACAGAAAACAACCGCTTTATTGATGCTAGTGGATCAAAGTTTATATTACAACAGGTGGCAAGGCCAAGCGGCACACACGGTGCGGCTGAACAGTATGTACATTATTTACTGAACATAAAGGGGCCTCGATCATAACAACTACGCGGTAGCGGAACAACGTCGTAGCGGAACTCCATAGCACAGGGACACCGATGTGGACACGATCTAGACTCGAATAGCACTCCTTTCCAACGAGACTTTCCTGAAATCTAGCATGACACGCCAGGTCAGTACATTGAATGTACTTGCAAGCTCACAACAAGCATAAACATAATGACAAACAATATCATGATAATTAACCAATTATTCATAATGCAACAATATATCCAACATGTTGTGATCATGCTATTGTGAGAAAAGTCCCTCGTACTGGCTTACCAACGGTGATCGCTCTTGGATCACAAACATACCAATCTCATGGTCGTAACTCGGGTTACCTCGTGATCTTTCCGGCGATCACAGCCACGACCAACACTTGGTCTCAAACATCCAGATGGCCTTCCGACCATCATCAATAGTGCAAAGTTCATGACTTAGTGTGCAAAATTTATTAAACGCTGACCCATGGTGTGACCTACTTTCGAGCGTGTCCATAACCCTGGATTCGGCTATCGATAGATTTATTACACTCTGCAGAGGTAGCGCACTGTACCCACACCACGGAACCCATAGCCTCGCACTCCCATTCGGGCGGACCAACGGCATTCCGACGAAACCCCTCCATTGCCATGACACACTCTCGGCCACTCCGACTCACTCCCCACTGGGCTAGTCCTGGGTGGCCCCGTGTCTACCAAAGACACCAAGGACCACCGTCGTGGCCAAAACATAAACGTCCCACACGGGGACATGGTACCATAATCTCAACAACGGGCACACAAGGTTATGTCTGCTTACCGGGCCAGGGTACCGCACGCCCACAACCTTCCCTCGTTGGAGGCACCGACCAAAGGCATGACAACGGACCGAATAAAGGCCTTCCCATAAAGGCAAATGTGGTTGCACTGGGAAAAACTCGATTCAGTGGCACCATGACCCGGTCAACGATATATTCAAGTTGGGTTATTAACAGGTTCAACTTAACGTGAAAGTAACTGGTGTCATAACATGCCATGCAAGTGCAACACAAACATATGCATCATATATCATCGGAAATAACTGGGTCAACTATATCCACACTAAGCATAAACATCAACAACTCATGACACTACTCTGGTTAGGATTAAACCTCACTTTAAACAGAATCTTTTCTAACAAATTTATCATTTTTCTCATGCAAGAAAAATAACTCCAAATAATTACTTATTTTCATGACTATATTACTTCTTCATAATAAAATTTACTTCTAGTTACTTTATCAACTTAGTTAGCTTCCAACTTACTGTAAACTAAACATGACAACTTAAACAAACAACCAACAGAATATAAATAATATAATAGTGATTTAAATGCATGGATTAAATCATTCATTCAAGTTGTAAAATCACAAATATTGTAATGGCACCATGAAAATGTTGATGTGGCTTGCCTTAGTGCAGATGAGGTTCACAAGCCTCCTGGTGATCCTCAAGACAAGCTTCACTTTCTGAAAATATTTATAAACACAAAAAGAAAACATCAAGAACCCTTCTGAAATTCACCAGAAAATCTAGACAGTAGAGAAAAATCACATTTTTGGCGAGCTGCTAGATTTCTTCACAAAGAACAGAATGCAAAAAGAATCAATTCATTTGGACTTATGGTTAAAGAGTTTTGGCTGTTTGAAGCTCTCTGGAAAAATTAAATATAAATTTAAATAAAAACAGACTAGATGTGGGGTGACGTCGAAGGCATAAAGCCTCGTGGGCGCCACCACTCGTACCGCTTCGCACGCGTACTGAGTGGCTGACTAGCGGGCCCCTCTAGTCAGGTGAGAGGGAGGGGGAGAGGGAAACAGAGGACGGCGCGGCTTCGCCGGAGCACACGTCGGCGAGGAGAGCTTCTTGGCCAGAACGAGAGGGAGGGATTGAAAGAGGAGATGGAGGCGCACCTGCCTGTACCCGTAGAGTAGCTAGGGGTGGTCGGACGGCGTCTGAAATAGCCTCTCTAGCGGAGACAGAGAGCAGAGGTCGCCGGAGATGAAGACGACGGCGACCAGAGGCGACTCCGGGGGCTCCAACCGGGCGGAACAGCACCACCGAGGCACAGCGGAGGCCCTGGAAGGGAGGCCCGAGCCTGGGAGGGCTGGAGCTATGGAGACGACCCGAGGGGATCGCCGGCGAGCTCGAGCTCGAGGACTGCGGCCCGCGGCCTGCCTGGCCGGGCAACGGCTTTCTACGAGATCGTGGAGTGTGTGGGAGGAGTGGATGGTGCTCGAGGAGGCTGGGGAGGGCTCTATTTATATTCGAGCATCGAGGGGGGGATCAGGCTCCGCCGGTGGACACCTGGACACGGCGCCCGGCGACGAGCGGTGTCAGTGAGAGGGGGAGAAGGCGACGCAGCTCACGCGGGAACTGTGGGCGAGCGGGGATGAGCACAGGGGCACAGGGGTGACGATGAGCACAGTGTGCAACGCACTGTTACGTTGGCCGGACCGCACCCGTGCTCGCTGCGATGAGCTCCGGCGTCGGCGAGCGCTAGGAGGGAGTTAAGAGGGTTTGGACAAAGATTGTGGCAAAGTTTGGCAAGCTTAGGTAGTCGGGGCAGCGAGCACGCGCGCAACAGAGCGCTCGGCGGCACTCAGAGCGCGGTGACATGCAGGTTGGCATCGTGCACACGCGTGGTCACCGCGTGAACTCTGACCTCAGGCCGACCTAAGCCCAAACTTCATGTCTGGCATGTTGTTCGTGGTAGTTTTAGTGGTTACCACACTTGGGTTTGATCGCAGGCGCAGTAGAATAGATTTCGACTGCCTGGTAAGTTTCTGGACAGTAACTTTGAGAGCTTACTATGGTCAAACTACTAGGAGTTGGGAGCTGGGCTTTGGAGGTTAGCAATCATCTACTAAGGTGATGATGCACAAGAAAAATCAGCCACAATGGAGCAAGTAAAATGGTAGTTGTTGTAGAAACTACCATTTCTGTCCAGAACAGAAAATATTTTCTGTAGCAAAAATATTCCAAAAAGTGATGAAATATTTTTGCCCAGGAAGGTGCCCTAGGGTTCAAAGAATATTTGTGAATTTCCTCAGATTTTTGTGGGCAAGAAAAATTGGGGTTGCTTTGGAGCACATTGAGCTAGCTAGGGTTTAAGAGAGGGAAATGAATATTTTTCATTTAAGAAAAATATTCAAAATATTATTTTGAGGTGAACAAGAGAGGAAATGATAGTTAGAGAGGGAAATGAGGCACTTGGGTGAAAGTCAAGGGGTACCCAAGTGTTTAAGTCCATTTGAAAAGATTCAAAACTCCAAATTTCAAAATCAAACCAACTGAAAATCAGGCAAACAGAAGAGGGCAAAAACCAGGCTGTCACAATAGCTGCACGTACGCAAGTGCCTCCTTATTATACATAACTATATTTTTTTTGCTTCCTCCTAGTTTCCTGACATCACGGTCCCACACCATTGTCAACCTATGTAGTCAATAAACGAGAGAATTGCATAAGGAGCGGCCGACAGCTGGGACCCAGTAGCTCGAGCAGTATTTGTTTTTTGAGGTGTGAGCAGAGTTTTTCTTGAGTGGTGTTTTGTTGTTGTTCAGAGGAGCAGGGAGTATCAACTGGGCGGGCTATGGCCCATCTGGCCCAGGCTATTCTTTTATGTCGACCAAATATCCAGCCCCAGATAGTAACTTTTCAATGTGAAAATGGCTAGCCCAGCTATACTTTTTTTTGCGGAATACCCAACCCAGGTCAACTTATTATTCTCCGCCCCGCATTAGACTTGCCAAGAAAATGGGCTTTAAGAAATAATACATGGGCTGTAATTAAAACATGGCTGTAAATATAAAAAACGCACCGAGCAGGTAATTTTTTTAATTTCATTACTTGTTGCGGGCGCAAAATTTCGTTAGATTTTTACCTAATACAAAATTATTTTGAAATTATATTTAATCTGACTCAAAATTTCGGGTTAAAAATATTTCAGATCCCATCAAAATGTGTTGAACTTTTTTAGAGGTTGGTTGAAATTATTAACCGTTGTCCTGGCTAGAAAATGGGCTGTAATTTTAACAAACAGTAAATGTGCTGAGTAAATTACATTAGAATTAAAAAATGGTTTGTACATTATAACAAATCGCAAATGGACTATATGTTCTCTGCCACATATGTGATGGTCACTTGTGGGCCTACTAAGTTGACGCATACGCAAGGCTTTGTCAACTTATAGTCAACACACGATTCTAGTAGCAGTGGTCGTTGGATGTCCATCTAACAGATGTGGTGCTTCTTCAATCTCAGATATTCATGCTTCAGCCGTCCAAACCACCGCCAGCTGTACCGCCTGCTACCGCCTCCTGTGGCCGGCTATGCTGCCACGCAGGTCTCACTGGCCCACCCTACTCCCATCGCCGTCCAGACCATTCCTCTACTCACCAACACCTCATGTTATTCTCCGGCGACGGCAGCCTCACACCGCAGTCGAACCAGTGAACCCTCGTACTCCCCTTTGCGTGGGCATCCACTATTGTGTCTTCACCGGCTCCGATTCGTTCCCTTCCTAGGCCTCTCCATCGTCCATCGCGTTGGTTCTCTCGGCGCGGCGTGGTCAACTTTGACAACAAACGACAGCAATTGAAAGAGGCATGTACGAGGAGTGGCTGACAGTAGGGACCCGCGTGGCCCATGGCCGCACGCGAGCAAGTCCCTCCTTATTATGCGAAAACAAATGATTTCTCCCCCTGACAAGTTTGAGCTACCAGCTACATCTTCGCACGCAGGAAAGTGTTTCCTTTATTACGCGGAAAAAAGCTACCTCTCCCTGACAGCTAGGACCCACCAGCTTTATTATGATCCATTTCGCAAAAATATAGATTGTACCAAAGATGCTAAATTGTTTTCTTTTTATTCTAACTCGAAAAAAGAAGAAATAAAAAACCAGAAAACATCTTCGCACGCAAGGAAGTGCCACCTTATTACGAGCAAAAAAATGATTCCCCCTACTAGCTGGGACCCACCAGATTTGGAGGCTGACTTGTGGGCCAACTAAGTTGACACGTACGAGCTTTGTCAACTTAGTCAAAACGATTCTAGCTGCACTGACCATTGGCTGTTAAATCAACGGCCGTGTTGCGTCTTCAACCTTTGGTCTTCTTGCTCCAGCTGCCCAAACCAGGCCCGCCGTACCGCCTGCTCCAGCCTCCCGTGGCCGGCTGTGCTGCCGCGCGGGCCTCACAGACCGACCATACTACGACTGGCCAGGCCTTCCCTCTACTCACCCACACCCTCTGTTATTCTTCGGCGACGGCAGCCTTACGCAGTAGCCGAACCAGTGAACCCACGTACTCCCCTCCGCATGGGCATCCACCCGCATCGTCTTCTCTGGTTCCTCGTCGTTCCCTTGCTAGGCCTCGTCGTCGTCCACCGCCTTGATGCTCTCGGCGCCTCATGGTCAACGAGGTCAACGAACAACAGCCATCGGAAGTGGACTTTAGGCTGTGAGGCTGACAGCTCGACCCACCAGCTACATCTTTGAACACAAGAAGTGCCTCCTTATTACTCGCAAAATAAAAATGATTCCTCCCCCTGACAGCCGGGACCCACCAGCTATATCTTCACACGCAAGGAAGTGCATCCTTATCCTCCTTAACAGCTGGGACCCACCTGGTCGAAGTGTATGTAGCATTGTGGTGAACGTGTACGTACATACTGGTCGATCGGTCTTTCTCCAACGATGAACAGTGGCCGAGCAATGATACGTCTCCAACATATCTATAATTTTTTATTGTTCCATGCTATTATATTATCTGTTTTGGATGTTTTATATGCACTAATATGCTACTGGTCATCAACCCGTGCTACTGCACGGGCTAGCATTTTTCTAAATGTATAATATTTTACATAAATAGTTTCGGTAATTATTTACTTTAAATCTCATACAAATCGAAATATGAAATTATTATTATTTTGACTACTTATTTTTGTAGCATTTAAAATATTATATTTGCATACGCCCTATACTTAAAACATAGTGGATCATCATATATCTTTGAGAATATCGTATTACAACAAAATATGATGACACCATTATACATATTTAATGGTTCCTCTTTAGTAATGACTAAAGGCATACGAAGATGTCTTATCTTTCAATTATAATTATACATATATCATCTATGATTTTGCTTCCAACCATTAACTATTGGCTGGGTACTCCATGTTTCTGCTTGCGTACATGTGATTATAATATTTTTCCCAAACATGTGTAACAAACAACCATTTTCCGAGCAGTTAGTTACGCCGATCACTCTCAGACCCGTCCATGTGTGCTCTCTCTCGTTATGTGTGTACACATGCGCACGCGGAGAGAAACATATGCCAATCTAACTTGTCTTCGCACATATCCCAAGTGCTCATCAGTTCAACATGCCGATGAGCTGCATGCCTTTCTACTGTTTGTGGCCCAATTCAACCATATCCATGTAGTTTTAAATGTTTGGAAGATTGTTGAACTTATTGCTTCTTGAAGTTCTCTTCAAATTCATATAGCCCCTATATTACATTTTAATAATTTAATATATTTGTAGTTTTCAGATCAGAACATTATTTTACTTGGACTGTAATGTTATAGTATACATCATCGTATTTTTAAAATTTCAACACTAAAAGTTTGAAGTCTGCATGAATATTTTTGAATAGGCACGCATATTTCTAAAGGCTTACCCTTTTGTTCTGTCTGAGAATTCCCCTAATTATTCGATGTCTGCCGTAAAGTTACTTTACATTTTTATGAACTGATCCTTTTGACATCCCAAGTGAGACACCAAAAGAGTAATAATGATGATTTTATTTAGGCCATTACCGCAAGCCCTTATCCAAGTCAATTTTTTTTTTGCAAGAAGGCCGTATCCTAGTCCATGATTTATAGATTTATTCGGTTGACGTCTGTGCCATCAATTATCTACAGCACTTCTCTGTTTTTGAATCCTATTAAATTGCGTTTTTATCAAGTTCTCCCACATTGTTCACTTATTCCTTTAATATCTTACCAACATGAAACTTAAGCGTTCTCTCCGAACGTTTAAATTAGTCGGTTTCTGATGCACTCACGCGGTAGCAATTTTGGATTTTCAAAATGTAATAGATTCAAAACTTTTTTATAAAAATTTCTTCATATTTTCCGAAAATACTACATGCTTGTCGTATGCATATTCGGAAATATATATTTAAGTGTGATTTATGGACGTGATTAGTATAGTATATGTAACTTACACCATGTGTCCAAAATCCTGAAATCAGTCGGTTTCTGATGCACTCGCAAGGTTTAGCAATTTTTGGGTTTTTGAAAGTTTCTGATGCACTCGCACAGTTTAGCAATTTTAGATTTTTTTCAGTATAATCTAGGATTATTTTATTAATTACATTTGTGACCCAGATTAAGAACTGTTTCTATACTAATTTATGTATATCTACAGAAAACATTATGCACATATCACGTACAAATTTGGGAATATATACTTACATGTGATTTGTGGACGGGATTAGTATAGTCCATGCATATATATATATGTTCTGGTTTTTTTGCGTCATGATTTATTAATAAGAAAAATTAGTTCATGCACCTAGATTTTTGCACAATACACTGAAGTGAAGACGCTAAGTTCTAGGAAAGATAACACCTTCCATCCATGATGTATGCATATCTTTTTAGTGGAGTGACGTCTAGCTGTGTTACGTGGGTAGATTCGTCCAGAAAAACAAACTTTAACTTGGTAGCTGATTTCTCTTTGCACGTTTCTTTTTTTACAGCACACCTTTCCTTCCAAGCAAACGTAATACACATGGACTCTGGGCTGGATCGGATCTCACTTGTAACGCATGGACTTCTAAACATGAGGAAAGAAAATTCATGTCTTGTTCAATCATAGACGCAGCATTAAGATCTAATGGTTATTTATAATTAGTTTATGAGGATTAACATTGAGGCTCGTATAGTGCTTCCAATTAGTAAATATAAGATTTTATATGATTTTTGGGACTAACCTATTAACCTAGAGCCGAGTTTCAGTTCCTTGTTTTAGAGTTTCACAGAAAAGGAATACCAAACGGAGTCCAAACAGAATGAAACTTCCGCAATGATTTTTCTTGGACCAGAAGACATCCAGAGGGCTTGGAGTGCATGTCAGGGAAGCCACGAGGCGGCCACAAGGTGGGAGGGCGCGCCCCCACCCATGTGGGCCCCTCGTGACTCCACCGACCTATTTCTTCGGCCTATATATTCTCAAATATCCCAAAAACTACTGGGGGAGCCACGAAACCACTTTTCCACCACCGCAACCTTCCGTACCCGTGAGATCCCAACTAGGGGCCTTTTCCGGCGTCCTACCAGAGGGGGATTCGATCACGGAGGACTTCTACCTCAACACCATTGCTCTACGATGAAGCGTGAGTAGTTTACCACAGACCTACGGACCCATAGCTAGTAGCTAGATGGCTTCTTCTCTCTCTTTGATTCTCAATACAAAGTTCTCCTCAATGTTCTTGAAGATCTATTCGATGTAATACTCTTTTGCGGTGTGTTTGCCGAGATCCGATGAATTGTGGATTTATAATCAGCTTATCTATGAATATTATTTGAATCTTCTCTGAATTCTTATATGCATGATTTTATATCTTTGCAAGTCTCTTCGAACTATTGATTTGGTTTGGCCAACTAGATTGGTTTTTCTTGCAATGGGAGAAGTGCTTAGCTTTGGGTTCAATCTTGTGGTGGTCGATCCTAGTGACACAAGGGGAACCGACACGTATTGTATTGTTGCCATCGAGGATAAAAATATAGGGTTTTCATCATATTGCTTGAGTTAATTCCTCTACATCATGTCATTTTGCTTAAGGCGTTACTCCGTTCTTTATGAACTTAATACTCTAGATGCATGCTGGATAGCGGTCGATGTGTGGAGTAATAGTAGTAGATGCAGGCAGGAGTCGGTCTACTTGATACAGACGTGATGCCTATATTCATGATCATTGCCTTAGACATCGTCATAACTTTGCGCTTTCTATCAATTGCTCGGCAGTAATTTGTTCACCCACCGTAATAATTTCTATCTTGGGAGAAGCCTCTAGTGAAACCTATGGCCCCCGGGTCTACTTTCCATCATATAAGTTTCTGATCTACAATTTTAGTTTCCTATTTACTTTCTTTGCAATCTTTTACTTTTCGTTCCATAAACCAAAAATACCAAAAACATTACTTTATCGTTTATCCATCTATATCAGATCTCACTTTGCAAATAACCATGAAGGGATTGACAACCCCTTTATCGCGTTGGGTGCAAGTTGGTGTTTGTTTGTGCAGGTATTTGGTGGCTTGCACGTTGTCTCCTACTGGATTGATACCTTGGTTCTCAAAAGCTTAGGGACATACTTACTCTACTTTGCTGCATCACCCTTTCCTCATCAAGGGAAAAACCAACGCAAGCTCAAGAGGTAGCAGGAAGAATTTCTGGCGCTGTTGCCGGGGAGATCTACGCCAAGCCAAGACATACCAAGTACCCATCATAAACTCTCATCCCTCGCATTAGATTATTTGCCATTCGCCTCTCGTTTTCCTCTCCCCCACTTCTAAAACAATTTTCGAAAAGATTTTTCTTTTCTTCGCCCCTCTCCCGTTCGTCTTCTTCGCTTGCTTTTTGTGTGCTCGTGTGTTGGATTTCTTGATTTGTCGCGATGGCTCAAGATAATACCAAATTGTGTGCCTTTTCCAACACCAATAATAATGTTTTATTAGTACTCCGATTGCTCCCGATGCTAATGCGGAATCTTGTGAAAGTAATACCGCTTTACTGAATCTTGTTATGAAAGATCAATTTTCCGACCTTCCCAATGAAGATGCCGCATCCCATCTTAATAATTTCGTTGATATGTGTGATATGCAAAATAAAAAAGATGTGAATAATGATATTGTTGAATTGAAGCTATTTCCATTCTCACTTTGGGATCGTGCTAAAACTTGGTTTTCATCTTTGCCTACAAATAGTATTGATTCATGGAATAAGTGTAAAGATGCTTTTATTTCCAAGTATTTTCCTCCCGCTAAGATCATCTTCCTTAGGAATGATATTATGAATTTTAAGCAACTTGATCATGAACATGTTGCACAATCTTGGGAGAGGATGAAATTGATGATACGAAATTGCCCTACTCATGGTTTGAATTTGTGGATGATTATACAAAAAAATTTGCCGGATTGAATTTTGCTTCTAGAAATCTTTTTCGGCCGCGTGAGGCACTTTTATGGAAATTACTTTAGGATAAGCTACTAAACTCCTAGATAATATTATGGTTAATTATTCTCAATGGCATACTGAAAGATCTTCCACTAGTAAAAAAGTGCATGCAGTTGAAGAGATTAATGCTTTGAGTGGAAAGATGGATGAGCTTATGAAATTATTTTCTAATAAGAGTGCTCCTATTGATCCTAATGATATGCCTTTGTCCACTTTGATTGAAAACAAGAATGAATCTATGGATGTGAATATTGTTGGTAGGAACAATTTTGGTAATAACACGTGTAGAGGTAATTTTAATCCTAGGTCGTTTCCTAGTAATTCCTCTAATAATTATGGTAATTCCTACAACAATGCTTATGGAAATTATAATAAGATGCCCTCTGAATTTGAGAATAATATTAAAGAATTTATAAGCTCGCAAAAGAATTTCAATGCTTTGATTGAAGAAAAATTGCTTAAGATTGATGATTTGGCTAGGAACATGGATAGAATTTCTCTTGATGTTGATTCTTTGAAACGTAGATCTATTACACCTAAGAATGGTATCAATGAGTCTCTCAGAGCCATGAGAATTTCCATCGATGAGTGCAAATAAAGAACCGCTAAGATGCGCGCTAAAAAGATTGGTTTATAAAAGCATGTTCTTCTAGTTTCCGTGAGAATAATGATGAAGATCTTAAAGTGATTGATGTGACTCACATTGAATCTTTGTTTTCCAATGTAAATCTTGATAAAGATGGGACTGGAGATGAGTCAACTTTATTTAGAAGGCGTCCCAATGATTCGGAGTTTTTAGATCTTGATGCAAAAATTGTTAAAAATGGGATTGGAGAGGTCAAAACTTTAAATAGTAATGAACCCACTCTTTTGTATTTCAAGGAATTTAATTATGATAATTGTTCTTTAATAGATTGTATTTCCTTGTTGCAATCCATGTTGACTTCTCCTCATGCTTATAATCAAAACAAAGCTTTTATGAAACATATCGTTGATGCTATGATGAAATCTTATGAAGAAAAGCTTGAATTGGAAGTCTCTATTCCTAGAAAACTTTATGATGAGTGAGAACCTACTATTAAAATTAAGATTAAAGATTATGAATGACATGCTTTGTGTGATTTGGGTGCTAGTGTTTCCACGATTCCAAAAACTTTATGTGATGTGTTAGGTTTCCGTGAATTTGATGATTGCTCTTTAAATTTGCATCTTGCGGATTCCACTATTAAGAAACCTATGGGAAAAATTAATGATGTTCTTTTTGTTGCAAATAGGAATTATGTGCCCGTAGATTTCATTGTTCTTGATATAGATTGCAATCCTACATGTCCTATTATTCTTGGTAGACCTTTCCTTAGAACGATTGGTGCAATTATTGATATGAAAGAACGAAACATTATATTTCAATTTCCATTAAGGAAAGGCATGGAACACTTCCCTAGAAAGAAAATTAAATTGCCTTATGAATCTATTATGAGAGCCACTTATGGATTGCATGCCAAAGATGATTACACTTAGATCTATTCGTGTTTTTATGCCTAGCTAAGGGCGTTAAACAATAGCGCTTGTTGGGAGGCAACCCGATTTTATTTTTGTTTTCGCTTTTTAGGTTTTGTTTTGCAATAAATATTTCATCTAGCCTCTGGTTAGCTGTGGTTTTGTGTTTTAATTAGTGTTTGTGCTCAGTCCCAGAACATTTAAAAATCACAGAAGCTTCAAAAAATTCTTACTTTTTTACAGTAGATTTATATACAAATATCTCAGGTCGTCCTAATTTTTCAGGATTTTTGGAGTTACAAAAGTATGCGAACTATTCAGATTACTATAGGTTGTTCTGTTTTTGACAGATTCTGTTTTTCGCGTGTTGTTTGTTTATTTTGATGCATCTATGGCTAGTATCAGGGAGTATGAACCATGGAAAAGTTGGAATACCGTAGATATTACACCAATATAAATAAATGATGAGTTCACAATAGTACCAAAAGTGGTGATTTATTTTCTTATACTAACGGAGCTTACGAGATTTTCGGTTGAGTTTTGTGTTGTGAAGTTTTCAAGTTTTGGGTAAGGATTTGATGGACTATGGAATAAGGAGTGGCAAGAGCCTAAGCTTGGGGATGCCCAAGGCACACCAAGGTAATATTCAAGGACAACCAAGAGCCTAAGCTTGGGGATGCCCCAGAAGGCATCCCCTCTTTCGTCTTCATCTCTCGGTAACTTTACTTGAGGCTATATT
Source organism: Triticum aestivum (assembly GCF_018294505.1). Classification (NCBI taxonomy): domain Eukaryota; kingdom Viridiplantae; phylum Streptophyta; class Magnoliopsida; order Poales; family Poaceae; genus Triticum; species Triticum aestivum. The sequence goes on along the minus strand of NC_057802.1, from coordinate 412,843,908 downwards.
TTTATTCACCACATGATATGTGTTTTGCTTGGAGCGTCTTGTATGATTTGAGTCTTTGCTTTTTAGTTTGCCACAATCATCCTTGCTGTACACACCTTTGGGGAGAGACATGCATGAATCATGATTTATATAATACTCTATGTGCTTCACTTATATCTTTTGAGCTAGGCAAATTTGCTCTAGTGCTTCACTTATATCTTTTTAGAGCACGGCGGTGGTTTTATTTTATAGAAATTGATGAGCTCTCGCACTTCACTTATATTATTTTGAGAGTCTCTAAACATCATGGTAATTTGCTTTGGTTATCAAATTAGTCCTAATATGATAGGCATCCAAGAGGGATATAATAAAAACTTTCATATAAAGTGCATTGAATACTATGAGAAGTTTGATTTCTTATGATTATTTTGAGATATGAAGATGGTGATATTAAAGTCATGCTAGTAAGTAGTTGTGAATTTGAGAAATACTTGTGTTAAGCTTTGTGAGTCCCTTAGCATGCATGTATGGTGAACCGTTATGTAACGAAGTTGGAGCATGAGATGTTTTTTGATTGTCTTCCTTATGAGTGGCGGTTGGGGACGAGCGATGGTCTTTTCCTACCAATCTATCCCCTAGGAGAATGCGCATAGTACTTTGTTTCGATGACTAATAGATTTTTTTCAATAAGTATGTGAGTTCTTTATGACTAATGTTGAGTCCATGGATTATACGCACTCTCACCTTTCCGCCATTGCTAGCCTCTCTTGTACCGCGCAACTTTCGCCGGTACCATGCACCCACCTTATACCTTCCTCAAAACAGCCGCCATACCTACCTATTATGGCATTTCCATTGCCATTCCGAGCTATATTGCCATGCAACTTTCCACCTTTTCATTTATTATGACACGCATCATCATTGTCATATTGCTTTGCATGATCATGTAGTTGAGATCGTATTTGTGGCAAAGCCACCGTTCATCATTTTTTATACATGTCAATCTTGATTCATTGCACATCCCGGTACACCGCTGGAGGCATTCATATAGAGTCATATTTTGTTCTAGCATCGAGTTGTAATTTTTGAGTTGTAAGTAAATAAAAGTGTGATGATCTTCATTATTAGAGCATTGTCCCATGTGAGGAAATAAAAAAAGAGAGAAGGCAAAATAAAAATTAGAGAAAAAGAGAGAAGGGACAATGTTACTATCCTTTTTGCCACACTTGTGCTTCAAAGTAGCACCATGATCTTCATGATAGAGAGTCTCCTATATTGTCACTTTCATATACTAGTGGGAATTTTCATTATAGAACTTGGCTTGTATATTCCAACGATGGGCTTCCTCAAAACGCCCTAGGTCTTCATGAGCAAGAAAGTTGGATGGACACCCACTTAGTTTTCTTTTTGAGCTTTCATAAACTTATAACTCTAGTGCATCTGTTGCATGGCAATCCCTACTCACTCACATTGATATTTGTTGATGGTCATCTCCATAGCCCGTTGATACGCCTAGTTGATGTGAGACTATCTCCTTCTTCTTTTTGTCTTCTCCACAACCACCGTCTTTTCCACCTATAGTGCTATGTCCATGGCTCACGCTGATGTATTGCATGAAAGTTGAAAAGGTTTGAGAACATCAAAAGTATGAAACAATTTCTTGGCTTGTCATCGGGGTTGTGCATGATTTAAATGTTTTGTGTGATGAAGACGGAGCATAGCCAGACTATATGATTTTGTAGGGATAAGCTTTCTTTGGCCATGTGTTATTTTGAGAAGACATAATTATTTTGTTAGTATGCTTGAAGTATTATTGTTTTTATGTCAATATTAAACTTTTGTTTTGAATCTTACGGATCTGAACATTCATGCCACAATAAAGAGAATTACATGGATAAATATGTTAGGTAGCATTCCACATCAAAATATCTGTTTTTATCATTTACCTACTCGAGGACGAGCAGGAATTAAGCTTGGGGATGCTTGATATGTCTCCAACGTATCTATAATTTTTTATTGTTCCATGCTATTATATTATCTGTTTTGGATGTTTTATATGCATTAATATTCTATTTTATATGATTTTTTTGACTAACCTATTAACCTAGAGCCCAGTGCCAGTTCTTATTTTTTTCCGTGTTTTAGAGTTTCACAAAAAAGGAATACCAAACAGAGTCCAAATGGAATGAAACTTTCGCGATGTTTTTTCTTGGACCAGAAGACATCCAGAGGGCTTGGAGTGCATGTTAGGGAAGCCACGAGGTGGCCACAAGGTCGGAGGGCGCGCCCAGGGGGGTAGGGCATGCCCCCACCCTTGTGGGCCCTTCGTGACTCCACCGACCTATTTCTTTCGCCTATATATTCTCAAATATCCCAAAAACTTCTGGGGGAGCCATGAAACCACTTTTCCACCGCCACAACCTTCTGTACCATGAGATCCCATCTGGGGGCCTTTTCCGGCATCCTGCCAGAGGGGGATTCGATCACGGAGGGCTTCTACCTCAACACCATTGCCTCTCCGATGAAGCGTGAGTAGTTTACCACAGACCTATGGGTCCATAGCTAGTAGCTAGATGGCTTCTTCTCCCCCTTTGATGCTCAATACAAAGTTCTCCTCAATGTTCTTGGAGATCTATTCGATGTAATACTCTTTTGCGGTGTGTTTGCCGAGATCCGATGAATTGTGGATTTATGATCAGCTTATCTATGAATATTATTTGAATCTTCTCTGAATTCTTATATGCATGATTTGATATCTTTGCAAGTCTCTTCGAACTACTGATTTGGTTTGGCCAACTAGATTGGTTTTTCTTGCAATGGGAGAAGTGCTTAGATTTGGGTTCAATCTTGCGGTCCTCGATCCTAGTGACAGAAGGGGAACCGACACGTATTGTATTGTTGCCATCGAGGATAAAAAGATGGGGTTTTCATCATATTGCTTGAGTTAATTCCTCTACATCATGTCATCTTGCATAAGGCGTTACTCCATTCTTTATGAACTTAATACTCTAGATACATGCTGGATAGCGGTCGATGTGTGGAGTAATAGTAGTAGATGCAGGCAGGAGTCGGTCTACTTGATATGGATGTGGTGCCTATATTCATGATCATTGCCTTATATATCGTCATAACTTTGCGCTTTTCTATCAATTGCTTGGCAGTAATTTGTTTATCCGCCGTAATAATTTCTATCTTGAGAGAAGCCTCTAGTGAAACCTATGGCCCCCGGGTCTACTTTCCATCATATAAGTTTCTGATCTACAATTTTAGTTTCCTATTTACTTTCTTTGCAATCTTTTACTTTCCGTTCCATAAACCAAAAATACCAAAAACATTACTTTATCATTTATCCATATATATCAGATCTCACTTTGCAAATAACCATGAAGGGATTGACAACCCCTTTATCGCGTTGGGTGCAAGTTGGTGTTTGTTTGTGCAGGTATTCGGTGGCTTGCACATTGTCTCCTACTGGATTGATACCTTGGTTCTCAAAAGCTGAGGGAAATACTTACTCTACTTTGCTGCATCACCCTTTCCTCATCAAGGGAAAAACCAACGCAAGCTCAAGAGGTAGCAAGCAAGCAGTGACACGTGTAGTAGTAGAGCCCCCGATGTAGTAGTTCAGGCAGTCCCTTCTAAACCATGTACACATACATACAACCACATGCCAAAAAATACGGCCACGTACATACATACGGGCGGGGTCTCGAACGCCTACTCGCGCATACGTACGGCCAGGGCTTGTGTACATGGAGAGACAACGAACGGCAGCAATGGCGTCCTGTTCATCGGGCAACCAACCGGCTGGGTCGGAACGGAGAAACTGCGCCATGTTCATCGGGAGGCAACAGACTGGGTCGGAATTCTTCCCGTTCAACGGGGGCTAACCGGCTTGGACGGAACAGCCGAAATGGGGTTTGGCGTACCGCAGTACAAAGGAAACGGACTTGTGTTCGAGCTCCTACGGTCGAAACGGCATCCTATTGATCGGGAGGGGTGTGGCCTACCGCAAAACGGAGGAAACGAACTTGTGTTGGAGCACTACGGTCGAAATGGGGGTCCTGTTCATCGGGAGGGGTGTGGCATACCGCAAAACGGGACTCCACGGGGCTACTGTTCACCCACCATCGACTTCCTTCAGCCTCCACCTGAACTGCTCATCCACCGCGTCTTCCTCCTGCCTCCACCAGCTACTGTTCAACCACAGGCTACTATTCATCCAGCCCTCCACCGGCTACTGTTCAACCAGCCCTCCACGGGGTCCTGTTCATCCACCCCCAACCAGCTTGGTTGTGGCGCCTCCTCTCGGGGTCCTGTTCATCCAGCGGCAACGACCTACTACCACGGGGTCCTGTTCATCTAACCCCCACCGGGAACTGTTCTCCAACCCCAACCACGTACATCTTGACTCGTTCAACCAACCCCCACATTCACTGTTCATCAAGAGGCAGCAGGTTCGATCGGCTTCAGTAAGCAGCAGCAGCGATCGATTGCTCGGGTTCAGTTAGCAGCAGTAGCGAAGGAATCACTCGGGTTCAGTTAACAGCCAAGGGATCGATCACTCAGGTTTAGTAACGTAGCTAGTGCAATCGCTCGGTTTCAGTAAGCGAACGCCTCACTCGGGTTCAGTTAGAGCCCAATGCCTCACACACATGCGCGTACGTATAAGAGAGAAACATGCAAACCTTCATGCATCGCTCGGCCCCGACCACCCACCGTAACCGGGAACTCCCTGAAATTTTCCTCGCCCTCGCTTCTACCATGTTTTTTTCCGTCATGGATGGCCCAAAGAATGTCATGCAGGTGCGTCTCTGGCCCACCTAGGATGAAAAGCCCATTTTCTGTCATGATTTTTGACATACAAGTAGGAGCTCACCACATCTATGATGATACCGGGTTTTGTCACAATTATCATCATAGAAGTGTCATAAGCATGACAATTTTTTCGTTCGGGCCAAAATGTCACGGATGTGTCTTTTTTGTAGTGGAGGCAAGGACAGGCGCATGTTCCGGAGGAAGGCCCCATGGGCTTCCCTTCCGGTGCAACGAGACCACGACCACAAGCTTGGCAGGACATATGTCATCGTCGAGCCCACCGTTGCGTCATGGCCAGAAGCTTTGTAGGCGAACACCACCTTTGTCAGGATAAGATGTACCTCTTTTCCCCTTTCAAAATTGGCCGTTGTGGAATCCCTTACCGCCTAGGCTATGAGGGAAGAGGACCGAGGCCACTATAAATATAGACTAGCCTTCACTGTAGAGGGGGATCGACCCATTCTCACCTCAGAGCCCTCGCGAGGCAGTTCACATTGTACTAGTTCATCCTCTGCCTCCTCATGAGGCCAATCCACCAAAAGCAGGAGTAGGGTCTTACACTGCAAGGTGGCCTGAACTTGGGTAAATCTTTGTGTTCTTCCCTTCTCTACGATCACGAGCACTCGGTGAGACCAAGCCATGGGAGTGGTGAGCAGAGCATCTTTGTGAAGCGAGGTCCTTTGCCCGCGCCCCAGAGTTCGAACCTTATTGGGTCTGTGGAGCCCCGATTCCGACAGGTTCTACTATTTTTACTTCAGTGGAAGGATGATATTTAAATCACTTTTCCTTAGGGATATCAACATGAGTAGCAAATGATTCACAGAATGAAGCTACTATCTCAGAGTCAAGTCCATACTTAGTGTTAAAATTATGAAAAGCATCGGTATCCATAAAAGTTTTAACACAATCGAACTCAAGCTTTATACCCGACTCCTTACCTTCATTGAGCTCCCAATCTTCAGAGTTGTGTTTAATCCTTTCCAAAAGATCCCATCTGAATTCAATAGTCTTCTTCACAAAAGAGCCAGTACAAGAAGTATCGAGCATGGATTTATCATTACGAGAAAGCCGATCATAAAAATTCTTAATAATAATTTCTCTTGAGAGCTCATGATTGGGGCATGAATATAACATTGAATTAAGCCTCCCCCAAGCTTGAGCGATACATTCTCCTTCACAAGTCCAAATATTATATATATAATTGCGATCACGATGAACCAGATGCATAGGATAAAACTTCTGATGAAATTTTAATTTCAATCGATTCCAATCCCAAGCTCCAATATCATCACATAGCCTATACCATGTCAATTCTTTTCCCTTAAAAGATAAAGGGAAAACCTTCTTCTTAACTTCATCTCCGAGTAAACCTACAATCTTAAATAATCTCATCCACATAGAATAGGTGCATATCGGGATGTGATGTTCCATCTCCTGCATAAGGATTAGCTAGTAGTTTCTCTATCATACCCGAAGGAATTTCATAATAAATATTTTTAGTAGGTGCAGTAGGTTGAGGGGCAACTCTTTGTGCTTCCGGCAGAGGTGAAGATACCCCAAACAAGCCCCTCAAAGGATTGTTTTCCATAGTGACAAGTGACAATAAATGTTTCCTTACCAAATTCCACTCACCAAAGGTGCTTGACTCCCCGTCAACGGTGCCAGAAAAGAGTCTTGATGACCCACAAGTATAGGGGATCAATAGTAGTCCTTTCGATAAGTGAGAGTGTCGAACCCAATGAGGAGCAGAAGGAAATGACAAGCGGTTTTCAGCAAGGTATTTTTTGCAAGCACTAAAATTCTTGGAAACATATAGTTTGATAGCAAGATAATTCATAACGAGTAACAAGTAACAAGTGTAACAAAAGTGCAGAAAAGTGGACCAATCCCTTTTACAACAAAGGACAAGCCTGGCGAACTCTTATATAAAGCAAAGCGCTCCCGAGGACACATGGGAATTATCGTCAAGTCAATTTTCATCATGCTCATATGATTCGCGTTCACTACTTTGATAATTTGGTATGTGTGTGGACCGGTGCTTGGGTGCCATCCTTACTTGAACAAGCCTCCCACTTATGATTAACCTCTCTCGCAAGCATCCGCAACCACGAGAAAATAATTTAGATAAATCTAACCACAGCATTAAACATATGGATCCAAATCAGCCCCTTACAAAGCAGCGCATAAACTATGGTTTAAGCTACTGTCACTCTAGCAACCCATCATCTACTTACTACTTCCCAATTCCTTACCCTAGGCCCAAATCATGGTGAAGTGTCATGTAGTCGGCGTTCACATAACACCATTAGAGGAAAGACAACATACATCTCATCAAAATATTGAACGAATACCAAATTCACATGATTACTTATAACAAGACTTCTCCCATGTCCTCGGGAACAAAAGTAAATACTCACAAAGCATGTTCATGATCAAGATTAGAGGGTAATAAATATCATTAATGATCTGAACATATGATCTTCCACCAAATAAACCAACTAGCATCAACTAAAAGGAGTAATCAACACTACTAGCAACCCACAGGTACCAATATGAGGTTTTGAGACAAAGATTGGATACAAGAGATGAACTAGGATTGAGAGGAGATGGTGTTGGTGAAGATGTTGATGAAGATTGGTCCTCCCACGATGAGAGGATCAGTGGTGATGACGATGGCTTCGATTTCCCCCTCTTGGAGGGAAGTTTCTTCGGCAGAAACGCTCTGCCGGAGCCCTAGATTGATTATGCCCAGGTTCCGCCTTGAGACGGAGGCGCTTTGTCCCGAAAGCCTTCTTCTTTTTTTTCTAGGTCAAAACCACTCATATAACAGAAGATGGGCACCGGACACTGGCCTGGGGGGTAGGGCGCGCCCCTAGGCTTGTGGCCACCTGGTGGGCCCCTTCTAGTCTTTCTTTGCCCAATATTTTTTATATATTCCAAAACAGTTCTCCATAAAGTTTCAGGATATTCAGAGTTGTGCAGAATAGGTATCTCAGATTTGCTCCTTTCCGGTCCAGAATTCCAGCTGCCGGCATTCCCCCTCTTCATGTAAATCTTGTAAAATAAGAGAGAAAAGGCATAAGAACTGTATCCTAAAATGTAATAACAGCCCATAATGCAACAAATATCAACATAAAAACATGATGCAAAATGGACATACCACAATCCTTGACCGGTCAGATGACACATCATCACCAAAAAAACAATGCCTAGTCCCACATGCAAGCAGCCGCGCCAGCACTTTATGGGCCCATATGTCAGCACCATTGACCGACCAAAACTGACACCGAGTTATTACTGATGGGACCGTCCGCGATAAAACCCACGGTGGACCCACAAGGAAGAAGCCACATCAGCAACTACTGGCCCCACCTGTCAGAATCTTTCACTAGTCAAACCCACGGACCGTTCACCGGTGACGGGATAATCGTCGCCAAAAAGATCTTAGGCGAAAGATTGGGCTATCATAGGTGACATTCTGGGTCGTTACCGAAAACGGCCATCGGTGACATTTTTTGGTTTGTCACCTAAAATGCGATCTTGCATGATGGAAAAAGTGCTATGGTTAAAATTTTATTTTCTATGGTGGCAGTGGGGGTGATGACCGGAAAACGTCACCAACATATTTTTTGTGACGAAAAAGGGATATACGTGACACAAGTGAAGTGTCACAAAATAGAGCAAATTTTACAATGGAGCAACCCCTCCATTAAGAGATTTCATCGAGAGAAAACCTAGAGCCCAAAACTTAGTGAAGTGATTGAGAAATCACAGAGAACTAAGTTGATATCTTGCTTGCGCCTATTACTCTTGTGACCTGCACACTCACTAGACGGTTAGGTTTTGGTCTGAGCAACCAAGAGTAATTGTAGTTTGCCAAGGACATTTTCTGTCAAGGTCCAGATATTGCCTTGAAGAATCTACCATGAGTGAGTCAACTGAAGTTCGAGAAACTTCACGTTGAGGAGAATAGGATGGAGAGAGTTTTGCACATGTGTTCAATCACAAGTCCCTCCAACTAGACGTAGCACTTTGGCAGAAGTGTAAACTGGTCAAACAAATTACTTGTCGCCATCGACCAACACTAGTTCTTTCTATTTCAGAATTACTTTCAGTATTTCCATTCTGTTGAGTTATCCCTCAATGTGTTGTTCATCTGTGTTCAGTCCTTCGAGACTGAAGATAACTTCTATTTGTACCGCAACGATGTTTGTGTTTGTTTTCCATCTTGTTGTACTTATTGTGAGTTGTGACATGCCTCTATGTCCGCATGTTTTACTTCTACTACTACCTAGTTATCCTCCTTGCTTTATTTTTGATAGATATCTCACAGTAGTGTGTTTTAGTTTTCCTTCTAAATCAATTCCTTCGTTAGTTCTTCTTCTTCTTAGATTTGTCTTAGTCATGTTATTTTGTTGTGTTGAGAGATTTACTATTTCTGAAGAAAACTTTAAATCCCCTATTCACCCCCTCCAATTGATTTCTGATCTTACACAACTTGTGCATAAGGTTATCAGACTTGTCACCGTTTAGTTTCTCTTCAACAATTTTAGTTACTTTCATAGTCATTTTTTCTTCCTGGTCCAATTCACTAGTAATAGCATGAATAGTAAGAGCTTATTGGCATTGCCCAAGAACCCATGGTCCATTTGTTGGAAATAGGCCCTAGAGGCAATAATAAAGTGGTTATTATTATATTTCCCTTGTTCATGATAATCATTTATTATCCATGCTATAATTGTATTAACCAGAAACTCAAATACATGTGTGGATACATAGACAACAACATGTCCATAGTAAGCCTCTACCAGACTAGCTCGTTGATCAAAGATGGCTATAGTTTCCTAGCCATAGACATGAGTTGTCTTGATAACTGATCACATCATTGAGAGAATGATGTGATGGACAAGACCCAAACCATAAACGTAGCATATGATCGTATCAAGTTTATTGCTATCGTTTTCTGCATCTCAAGTATATGTTCCTATGACGATGAGATCATGCAACTCACTGACACCTGAGGAGTAACTTGTGTGTACCAAACGGCGCAACGTAGCTGGGTGACTATAAAGGTACTCTACAGGTGTCTCAGAGGGTGTCTGTTGAGTTGGCATGGATCAAGACTGGGATTTGTCACTCTGAATGACGGAGAGGTACCTCTGGGCCCTCTAAGTAATACAACATCACAAGAAGCTTGCAAGCAATGTGACTAGGGAGTTAGTCGCAGGATCTTGTATTACGGAGCGAGTAAAGAGACTTGCCGGTAACGAGATTGAACTAGGTATGGTGATACCGACGATCGAATCTCGGGCAAGTAACATACCGATAGACAAAGGGAACTACATACGGGATTAGCTGAATCCTTGACATCGAGGTTCGACCGATAAAGATCTTCATAGAATATGTAGGAACCAATCGATATTGGTTATTGACCGTAGAGGTGTCTCGGTCATGTCTGCGTAGTTCTCGAATCCGCAGGGTCTACACACTTAACGTTTGGTGACGATATAAGTATAGTTGAGTTGTTTTGGTGGTCACCGAAGGTTGTTCGAAATCCCAGATGAGATCCCGGACATGACGAGGAACTCCAGAATGGTCCCGAGGTGAAGATCGATATATAGGACGAAGGGAATCGGAGTCTGGAAGTGTTCCGGGGGTACCGGGTTATGACTAGGAGAACAGAAAGGGGTTTCGGGGGCCCTGACAAGTGTTGGGGGCCTCATGGGCCAAGGGGAGGGAGCACAACAGCCCACTAAGGGGTTGTGCATCCCCCTCACCCCATCCCGCGGTCACAAGAGGAGGTGGGGCGCCTTCTAGGGCTGCCTCCACCTAGCTTGGGGGGCAAGCCACCCTAGGGTTTCCCCAGGGGCGCCTCCATCTGTGTTGGCCGCCGCCCCCTAGGGGAAACCCTAGGGCACCCCTCCTCGCCCTTCCCCCTATATATAGAGGGAGGGCAGTCGCACCCCATCTATGCCACGGCGCTGCCCTTCCTCTCCCTCGTAGTCCTCCTTCTCCATGAGGCTTGGCGAAGCCCTGCTGAAATTTCTCCACCACCACCACCATCACGCCATCGTGCTACCTTAGGACTCGAGATACTACTTCACCATCACTCGCTGGATCAAGGAGGTGAAGGCATCATCAAGCCGTATGTGTGTTGAACGCGGAGGTGCCATCCGTTCAGCACTTGGATCGGGAGTTCGCGGGGCGGATCGTGATTGGATCGCGAAGACGTTCGACTACATCAAGTGCGTTTCTTAACGCTTCCGCTTAGCGATCTGCAAGGGTATGTAGATCCAATCTCTCCTCTTGTAGATGGTCATCTCCTAGATTGATCTTGGTGAGCGTAGGAATTTTTTTGTTTCCCATGCAACGTTCCTCAACACCATTACATTTCCAACATATAGTGGTTTCCTAGTAGTAGGAACAACAACTAGGACCTTGAAATTTCGAGCAGCAGGAATGTATTGCGTCTGCTAAGAGTTGTAATATTGTAGTTGTTTACCCCGTTGAGCCACAAAGGACTAATATTTGCGTGCAATCCACACTTATAATCCATGGCCATCCAATAGGCTTGATGGAGTGTCGTTAGCCTTTGAGGCCTCAAGTTACATCTAATGCTTGGTTTAAAGCCATTCACAAAGCTAGCCACATAGTAATGATCTTGCAAATAAAGGCACTCCTCTCTAACTGTCGCCATTATCTCCTCAAACTTGTTAGTATATTCAGAAATTGACAATGTGAGTTGTTTGACTGAATGGAACTTATCCAACACTTCATATATGCTTGATTCTACAAAACTATCGCACAAAAGTCTGCATAGCTAGTTTCAAGGTATGTCAATACGTTTTAAGTTAGCACTCCTAATCCAATTATCAGCCCTGCCAACACTATATGTCTATGACAGATCCACTTCATACTCATCAAGGGCTTGTGCTAATTCAATTCAAAGTATTTGTTAACCCCCCTGATCCACCCCAAAGGATTTTCTATATTGAAATAATGAAAGTCCATTGTAGGCATTTTTCCTATACTTTTTATGAATTGGGCTATCATTTCAGACTTGTATTGTGACCCATATGAGCTATTGTTAACTGCATTTCTCGACAATAATTATTTTGTTGCATTCTCAAGTCAACTAGTGCTTCTGCTTGGGCATCAATTTCTTTGGAATTTTAGATGATTGTGCTTGTCGAGGTTTTCTTGTTCCTTAGTAACTGAAGTAGTAGTAGTGTGCAACACACAAGATTCGGGGACAGGGTGGGTGGGATATTTTACCTTCCAACTTCTTCAAGTAGTTGAGATGTCGTTGTGCACCTGAGAGTTCTTGAGAACAAGTGTTTCCATGGTGTTCACTTTGGTCTCAAGGAGATCAACCTTTCCCAGTCGATTGTTGACCATTTGAGTTGGTCCCAAATCAACGCTTGCTTCTCATTCATGGTTGTCACTTCCGCTCACGAACACTCCACCTCCTCTACGAGCTCTAAGTGCTTGACGCGAGCGGCCACGAAAAGATCAACAATGGCTCTGGAATTTTACCAAGGGATCAACCCCGAACCACGGTGATCATGTCCTTCTACTACCAAGACAAACACCACCGAATGGATTTGATGTACCGGCTCCTCGATCTAGGACGAGTCAGTGCTATTTTACTAGGATATCCCAACCATTGGTTATTCTAGATCCCCATGCCTCCGAGAATTCGATGGCTACCGATACCAATTGTGAGGAACCAAGTTGAATCGAGCATACAACAAGAGAACATAGGACGATCAGAGTAACTATTTGATTTCAGATACCCTGAATTGGTCTCAGATACAAGTTTTCTTGGATCGCTCTAGTTCTACCAAGTAGTCTAGGGTTCTAGAGCTAACAACTTGGAGAAGAAGATAATGCCCCGATCCAAGGAATGTGCGAGCTAATAAAGGGAAAGAAAATACAGAAGATAAAATAACGACCAATTAACCGAAGCGAAATGAAACATGCTTCAGTGAACTCTAATAGTTGTCGGGCAGTAAATAGGGAAGCCTAGATTCACTGTGATTCATTGATCTCACGATCTTCGATCATAGTCGTCCATCCAATCGATATCTTCCTCCCATGAATCTTCATCTTGTTTCTCGATGTTAATTTCTTCACACAACTTCAGTTTCGTCAAGTTCAGATCATCAGGAAAGTCTCAAGATGAGTATCAAACTTCTATGAGGATTCGTGCTATAATGACAAGCTATGTTAATGCCTACTCCCCCAATGCAACCAATAAAAGAGGGGGATGGATTAGACCTCCTATGGGTTTTGTGAAGCTTAATGTTCATACATTTTTTGATCATGATCTGCTTAGGGGCACAACTGGCGCTGCACCCAGAGATGATAAAGGAAAATTCATTGTTGGCGAAAATTGAAAAATTGATTGGTGTGCTGATATCTTGGCGACAAAAGCTTTGGCTCTAAGATTCGGCTTATCTGTTGCACAAACGGCGGGATGCAACCGCCTTGTTATTAATTATGATAATATGGAGGTCATTGATATCATGGAGAATGGAGAACATTCTACGGGAGCGGCGACAACTGTTTTTGATGATTGCTATTTTTGGCATGTGATACTAGTTTTGAACATGGAAGCGAATAAGGTAGCTCATGAACTTGCTAGGTTAGCTAGATTTTCTGCGACTAAGTATTGGTTTGAGGAGCCTCTGGACGAAATTGTACCTCTTCTTATAGATGATGTAACCATTATTTCAAAATAATGCAGTTGTTTATTTTTTTAAAGATTAGATTATCATTTTTTAGGGGAAGAAGTTCAGATTATCAGGGTCATGACAGCTGGTCGGGCTGAAAGCCCATGACCATGAAAGCCTTGTGTGAGGGAGAATGGCTGTTCTAATAGTGTTCCAAATCCATCCCTCGTCTTCCCCAATGTAATCGATCCCTCAAAAAGAAAAAAAACAGCTGCGGCGAGGAGGCGGGGAAGTCGGTGGACCGGCGGGAAGGAGGAGTCAGGGAAACGGCGGGAAGTTGTGATGTCCCTAGCCAGAGCTAGAAAGATCACAGGAGGAACAAGGGGAAAAGTAGCAGTTGACCGAGAACGAAGGAGCTTGGGCAGCTCAATTTCATTCATTAATTCGATAGTGCCTGCTGGGAGGTTACAGGAGTACTTAAGCAGTACCCTTACAGCCGGGCTCCACCGGGACTCACACACGCACGCTTACAGACACGTCATCGGCCGATGGGCCTGCCCTGTCATACACCGCCTTGTCAGTAGGTGGGGGTGTGACAATTGCCCCTCCTTGAATGGTAGGTTGGTCCCAGATTGGTGCTGCTGGAAAGCGATTCTTGAGGACATAGTAATCCTCCCAAGTTGCATACTCCACCGGTAGAGAAGACCACTGGACTAGAATTTGAGTGCTTGCTGCATTTCCTTTCTTAACCATACGCCTGTCCAGTATAGCTTCAGGTTGTGGTGCATTGGCTTGCCAAACATCAGGGGTTGGCATGGTACTAAAAACTGGAGTGTACTTGGAAAGAAAAGGCTTCAACTGTGAGACATGAAACACTTGATGTATAGCACTGGATTCAGGTAACTCGAGCTTGTACGCCACCTCTCCTATCTTCCCCACGACCTTAAATGGTCCAAAGAATTTGAACGCCAGCTTGGGATAAGGACGATTAGCAACTGATGACTAAGAATATGGTTGTAGTTTCAGGAGAACATCATCACCCACAACAAAGGAGCGTTCAATGCGGTGCTGATCTGCATAAGTTTTCATCTTGTTTTGCGCCTTGACCAGATTGTCCTTAAGCAGTTCAGTGAACTTCTGGCATTCAGCCGCAACATCAAAAGCCGATGAAGAAGGATCCACATTCAAATTTGGTAATGCACCAAAATTTGGTTCCAACCCATATAATGCCTTGAAGGGGGAGCATTTGATGGAAGAATGATAGGAAGAATTATACCAGAATTCCGCCATGGAAGCCATTGCCGCCATTTGCCCGGGGCGTCATGCACGGCACAACGGAGGTACTGCTCGAGGCATTGGTTCACCCTCTCTATTTGGCCATCAGTGGTAGGATGATTTGCAGTGCTATAACTGAGCTTAGGGCCCACTGCAGTAAGCAAATTTCTCCAGAAGTTGCTTGTGAATATAGGATCCCGGTCAGAAACAATTGTTTCCGGAACTCCATGCAATTTGACAACTTGGTCAAGGAACAGTTTGGCCACGGAAGCCGCGGTGTAAGGGTGACGTAGGGGTATAAAATGAGCATACTTGGTCAAACGATCAACCACCACCAGTATCACATTCATACCATCAGACAATGGTAAGCCTTCCACAAAGTCCATGGTAATATCATTCCAAGGTTTGGTAGGAATAGGGAGTGGCTGTAGTTTACCTGCTG
Organism: Triticum aestivum; assembly: GCF_018294505.1. Taxonomy (NCBI): domain Eukaryota; kingdom Viridiplantae; phylum Streptophyta; class Magnoliopsida; order Poales; family Poaceae; genus Triticum; species Triticum aestivum. The sequence continues at coordinate 412,828,719 of NC_057802.1, read as the reverse complement.
GGTGTATGTGCTCGTTCTTGGACTTCTGACAAGTTGGACATTGTTTGACGAAGTCCTCCACTGCCATCTTAAGCCCATGCCAAAAGAAAACCTTACGCAATCACTGGTAAGTAGCATGAATACCAGAATGTCCTCCCACCGGGCTGTCGTGTAAAGCACTTATCAATTTGGTCTGTAAGGCCAACTGATTGCCAATATAGAGGCGTCCATTGTAACGAATAAGCCCCTTATCCAAGGAATAACCTCTGGAATCCGGACTCTTCACTGCTAATTGAGCGAGTAAGTCCATTGCTTCCGGATCCGCCTCATAAGAATTGAGAATTGCTTGTGCCCAATCTGGTCTGCAAATGGATAAGGCATTGAGCTGGAGGAGATGAGCTACCCTTGACAAGGAATCTGCAGCATTATTCTCACTGCCCTTGCGATACTTAATTGTGAATTGTAACCCCAGGAGCTTAGACATTGCCTTCTTTTGGAGTTCGGTGGTGAGATGTTGATCGGTTAAGGAACAAAGGCTCTGGTGATCAGTCAAAATGGTGAAAGGCCCTCTCTGTAGATAACATCGCCACTTATCAATTGCCATGATCACTGCCATGAATTCCTTTTCATAGATTGACAACTTGTTGTTCTTGACACCTAGTGCTTTGCTCATATAGGCCACCGGATGCCCCTGTTGAACCAATACCGCGCCAATGCCCGTGTCACAGGCGTCGGTCTCAACAACAAAAGGTAATTGGAAATTTGGAAGGGCCAATACAGGTGTACTTTCCATAGCCTGCTTCAGCATGTTAAAGGCCACCGTAGCTTGCTCAGACCAAACAAAGCCCTTTTTGGTGAGCAATTCAGTGAGTGGCTTGGCTATAATTCCGCAATTCTTCACAAACTTCCTGTAGTAACCTGTTAAGCCCAAAAAACCTCTTAACTCTGTTACATTTGCAGGATGAGGCCATTGTTGCATGACCGCAGTCTTGTCAGGTTCTGTGGCGACACCATGACCAGAGATTACATGACCCAAGTAGTCAATGCTATCCTTGGCAAAAGAACATTTTGTCAACTTAGCATACAATTTGTTTTCACACAGAATACCAAGCACAAGCCTCAAATGCTTCAAGTGTGTCTCCAAGTCTGGGCTGTATATGAGTATATCATCAAGAAAGACAATAACAAACTTCCTGGTATACAAGGCAAAGATGGAGTTCATTAAACACTGAAAGGTGGCGGGTGCATTGGTCAGACCGAACGGCATCACTCGAAACTGAAAATGACCGTGATGTGTTTTAAATGCTATTTTTTCTTCATCCTCCTCATGCATGCGGATTTGATGATAGCATGCATGTAAATCCAGTTTAGAGAACACCTTAGTGCCAGCCAACTCGTCCATCAATTCATCAGCAATAGGCAGTGGGAATTTATTTTTAATGGTGATATGATTTAGTGGCCTGTAGTCAACACAAAACCGCCAGGTGCCGTCCTTCTTTTTCACAAGTAATACCGGAGAGGCAAAAGGACTTAAACTTGGAGTGATCAGACCTGCATCCATCATTTCCTTGACTTGCCTTTCAATCTCGTCCTTTTGTAAGGGAGAATATCGGTAAGGCCTAGAATTGACAGGTTGAGCATTGTTTTGCAGTGTAATGGCATGATCAAAAGATCGGTGTGGTGGTAATGCCTTGGGCTCCTCGAAGGCATCTTCAAATTCAGTTAGCAATTTCTGCACATCAGGAGCATTAGACCCTGTCACTTGGTCCGGCGGAGCAGGCTCAATCAGTGCCAATGCCCACACGTCGTTATCCGCTAAAGATTTCCGAAGTTGGTCAATGTCCATGACTTGTAATTGTTGCTGTTGTTCAGTGAGAATACCCTGCAAATGCACTTCCTTGTCGCCATAAGGGAAGGAAATGTGTTTGTTATGCCAGTGACAAGTCATGGGGCTAAAACTGTCCAGCCAGTCCATCCCTAACACGGCATCATAAGCGCCCAAGTCAAGAATTCTCATGTCGTGAGAGAAAGTTGCTCCTTGGCACCACCAAGTGAGTTTGGAACAGCTGTAGTGGAGTAGATGCGTGACCCATCAGCAAGACCAACGGCAATTTTTTTGGCATCTTGGACCGGCAACTGTGCATATTGGACAAATGTTGAATTCACAAAACTTCCCGTACTGCTGGAATCAATAAGAATCAGCATAACCTTGTTGCGCACCAAAGCTCTCAACCTCATGGTATTCACCTCTTCAGTACCCGCCAAGGCTTGAACTGAGAGAACGCAGCAAGCTTGTTCTTCATCTGGTTCTTGCAACAGTTCCAAGGCATGACAAACATCGTCAGATAGACATTCTCCAAAATCTCCGACTTGTATAGTTAACAGCTGAGCTGGTTGCTTGCACTTATGCTCTTTACTATATTTATCCCCACAGCGGAAACAAAGGCCACTGGCTTTGCGGAAATCGTGCAACTGATGCTCACAAGAAAAATCATCTGCTGGCCGGCGAGTTTCTGGTGCTCGGACCACCACCCCAGCAGCATTAGGGGCTGCAGCAGGATGATGTCTGATGGTAGTTGCAGGTCGCATCTGAGGGCGTTGATGCTCTCCCCCAATCTCCTACTCTTCTTCCTGGATGCGTGCTAAGGATGCAGCCCTGGTCACGCTTGCTGGGTGTTGCAGACGGACGGCAGCTCGCAGCTCATCACGTAATCCATGAACAAAATGAGAGACAAACTGTCGGAGTAATTGGCCACGGGTAGCCCAACCGACTACCCCTGGTTCTTCAGAAAAATTATCAGGCCTTTGGGCCTTCAAGCACTCCAGGCATTCGGGCCACCTTCCCTGGCCAGCTACCTCTGAAGCCGACTCCCGGAAGGCGACCCTGCCTCAGCAACCCCTCCCCAGGACGATTACAGGGTGGCCGACTCCAAGAAGCCGGCCAAGAAGGACGCCGACTCCAAAGAGCCGGCCGAGACCACAACCACTCCAAGCCACTCCCACATAACAGCGACAAGACGGGGTGTGGCCACAGTGCGGCCCACTACCCCCGAAGCCCGAGGCGGGCATGGCTACAGGAGGTCGTACGGGGCAGCCGTCTCCCGTGCGGCTCGGCACTGTAGCCATGCCAGCCTCGACGTCATCCACGACCGCCTCCTGTACGGCCCAAGGGCGGCGGGCCCCTTCAGCCAGAGAGAGGCGCGAAGACGGCCCGGCCTCTCCCAGTCGACCAAGGGCATAGCCGGCCCCCAGAAGCCGGCTACTCCCTTCCTCGAAGCAGGAGCCCCATTAAGGAGACAAGACAAGGTAAGGCTACAGTGAGAGCCCCCGAGGCGGCCCACTGTAGCCACGCTTACCTCGACAAAGCCCTCGTCATCAGAGGCGAGGCTACAATAAGCAGCCGCCGACAAGACCCTAGGCGGTGGGGCCGGCCTGTCGACCAAGAAGCCGGCAGCCGGCGGGGCCCAATTGCCGGCGGAGAAGCCGGCAAGCGTAGACACTGACGGCTGGGACCATCTCCCAGTCGGATTACCATTGTACCCCCGGGTGGTAGGCCTATATAAACCCCCCGGAGCACCCATGCAAAGGGTTGGCCTCCGAGCATAGTTGGCCTCCGAGCATGGTTGGCCTCCGAGCATAGTTGGCCTCCGAGCATGGTTGGCCTCCGAGCATAGTTGGCCTCCGAGCATGGTTGGCCTCCGAGCATAGTTGGCCTCCGAGCATGGTTGGCCTCCGAGCATAGTTGGCCTCCGAGCATAGTTGGCTTCCAAGCATAGCACACACACCATAGATAGAGGGAAGCAAGAGCTAGCCTTGTTCTTCTTCCCCCTTGATCCCAAACAGCTCTAGGAGCGATTGTAGCTACCCTTTCTCGATCCAGTGATCATGCGGAGACCCCGCAGAGCAGGACTAGGGGTGTTATCTCCTCGGAGAGCCCCGAACCTGGGTAAGATCCGCCGGCGTGCATGTCTTCGCCTCATCCCGTTTCCGGGCACCGGCGACGTTTTATTGGCTCCCACAATGATAAGCCATCCCTTGGCATATGTCGCACCAACCACCCGACATTTGGCGCCCACCATGGGGCCAGGTGCACCGTCGTCCGGAGACCTGTTCTGGACGGGAACCCTCTTCCTCCCACGCGAGCGCAGCCAGCCTGCTGCGCCCGATGGCGTTTGCCTCGACGCGCTGCAAGGCGTCGACGACGCCTGCGCAGTGAGCCGCCTCGCCGATCTGCTCGGCGAGACTCGCATCTCCGACGAGCCCGCGTCCGACGCAGGCACCGACTACCCCGAGAGCCGCCTCGTCAGCCTCCTCGACCAACTTCACATCTCCAGCGAGCCTGCTGCGGACATGGAGTTGGTCGGCTCCACCGACCCGATGCTCATCGACTCCGACACCGCGTCGCTTGACGCCTACCCCTCCGACGTGGTGGTCTTCGACGACCCCCTCCCTCGAGCTGACAGCGGCAACAGCGCTTTCACCGAAGTGCTGGTCATCAGCCACGTCTCCAACTCGGGCGAGAATGCCCGCGACGCTCAGCAAGCGGCGATGCACGACCTCTCCGTCCCCATCCCGGCCAACGCCGACGCCGAGACCCTGGAGGCACGCCGCCTTGCCCTCATCGCGGAGGGCCAGAAGATAGCCTCGATGAGACGCCTCACCGAGGCCCACCAGCGCGAAGTCGACCGCGCCGCCTTCGGCACGCCGCCGCCTAGCGGCCCGAGCCGAGCCGGCTTCGTCCAGAAGCGCGGCGCAGCCGTCGCCAGCATGCTGGGCGCAGATCGCCCCATCTACGCCACCCCGCTCGAGAATCTGCGAGCCGCTCAGGCGGCTGCAGAAGAGCTCAATGGGCTGGGAGCCGATGAGCTCCCCTACATGACGAGACGGATCCAACAGCTGCTCGACGCGGCTGCAGAACGGCACGAAGCCGGCGCCCGTGCTGATAGTCATCCCCCGCGCCGGGAGCACGCCGCGACGTCCCACTCGCCGACTGCGAGCGGCGCGCGCCAGAAGAAAGACAAGGAGCCGGCTGCCAGCTGCAGCCGGACTCGCATCACCATCGAGCGCGACGCCGATGGCCGCCCTCGAGCTGTAGAGCACCAAGGAAATCTGCCTCCCCCCCGCCTCGAAGAGAAAGACGCCTCACTCCGCCGCCTATCACACACCCGACTCTTGGCGACCGGCTCGGTCGCCGAGAAGGAGTCGGCGAGAACGACGCCCGCCACAGGATCGACCGCCTTGCTCGATCCTTGGCGTTAGAAGAAGAAGACGATGTCGGCCCGCCATGCTTTGGCCCCCGCATCCGCGACGAGCCCTTCCCCAAAGGGTTCTCGCTCCCCAGAGACACGCCCAAGTACAACGGCTCAGTGAAGCCGGAGGACTGGCTCATCGACTACTCCACGGCCGTCAGCATAGCCAACGGCAACCGGCGCGTCGCCGTGAAGTACGTCCCCCTCATGCTGCAAGGCACTGCGCGCACATGGCTCAACAGCCTCAAGCCCTACAGCATCAACAGTTGGCTGGACTTCACCGAAGTCTTCGTCCGCAACTTCACCAGCACCTACAAGCGGCCTCCCAAGCCTCGCCAGCTTTCGCTCTGCGTCCAAGGGCCCAACGAATCGACCCGTGACTACCTCACGCAATGGGCCGAGCTCCGCAACTCCTGCGAGGGAGTGCACGAGGTCCAGGCCATCGAGTACTTCACCGCCGGGTGCCGAGAGGGCACCCTCCTCAAGCACCGACTCCTCTGCGACGAACCGGCTACCCTCGATGAATTGTTGGTCATCGCCGACAAATACGCCACCGCCGACTCCTCAATGAAGACCGAGCTCCGAGTGGACGCCTCGGGGAAAGTAATTGCTCCGGCTCCCAAGACGCCGGCTGGCGACCCTAATCGGCATCCCTACCAGAACGACCACAAGCGCAAGGGCCCCATGCCGACTTCCTCCAGTCGGCAGGTGGCCACAGTTGAAGACGAGCAGCCCGAAGATCGGCCCGCTCCCAAGAAGAAGGGTGGCCGGCCGCCTTGGCAGCCGACTTTCTCCTACGAGCAAGCACTCGATGCCCCTGCAAGTTCCACAGCGGCGCGAAGCCGTCCAACCACACAACCCGGAAATGCCACTGGCTCACCCGCATCACCAAGGGTGAGGGAATGTTGCCGCCTCCGCCTCCCGGCCAGCCGCCTCCAGCCCCCCAGCAGCCGGCGGCTCGGCCGGCAGTCGGCGCCATCCAAGACGAATTCCCCGAAGAGCACGCCGCCTACGTCGTCTTCACTAGTCAAGCCGACGACAAGCGCAGCCGACGCCGACAGCACCAAGAAGTGAATGCAGTTGCCTCTAGCACCGCCGAGTTCATGCACTGGTCAGAAAAGCCAATCAGCTGGAGCCAGGCCGACCACCCAGAGGTGATGCCTTCGCCCGGCTCCTATGCAATGGTCTTGGACGTCACCCTCGAGACGGAGAGGCGAGCTGCCAGATTTTCCCGCGTCCTGATAGACGGCGGAAGCAGTATCAGCATACTGTACCGCGATTCCATGGAGAAGCTGAACATCAAAGCGAAGCAGCTCATGCCGAGCCGCACCGTCTTCCATGGTATCGTACCCGGCCTGTCTTGCTCTCCAATCGGCAAGATCAAAATGGATGTTCTCTTCGGAGACAAAGATCATTTTCGCCGGGAAGCAATATGGTTCGAGGTAGTGGATCTGGAGAGCCCCTATCATGCACTGCTTGGCCGACCTGCTCTGGCCAAGTTCATGGCTGTGCCCACTACGCCTACCTGAAGATGAAGATGCCGAGCTCGAAGGGGATCATCACGGTAGCCGGCAACTACAAGAAGTCCATCGAGTGCGCCATGGCCAGTAGCCGGCTGGCCGAGTCCCTCGTGGTGGCAGAAGTGAAGAAGATGTTGGAACGGGTTGTGGCCATGGCCGGCAAGCAGCCGGCCTTGTCCCCCAACCCCAAGGATTGTGATGCGCAGGGCTCCTTCCAGCCTGCAAAAGAGACGAAGAAGATACCTCTGGACCCGGAGCACCCAGAGAGGTTCGCTGTCATTGGGGCGAACTTGGACAGTAAATAGGAAGGCGAGCTCGTCGACTTCCTCCGTGAGAATCGAGACATCTTTGCATGGTCCCCAAAGGACATGCCGGGTGTCCCGAAGGATTTCGCCGAGCACAAATTACATGTCCGAGATGATGCGAAGCCGGTCAAGCAGCCCCTCCGCCGACTGTCAGAAGAGAAGCGAAGAATTGTGGGAGAAGAGATAGCCCGGCTCCTTGCAGCCGGCTTTATCATGGAAGTGTTCTTTCTAGAGTGGCTTGCCAACCCAGTTCTGGTTCTGAAGAAGAATAACAAGTGGCGTATGTGTATAGAGTACACTAGTTTGAACAAGGCCTGCCCAAAGGATCCGTTTGCCCTGCCACGGATTGACCAAGTGATAGACTCCACAGCCGGATGCGAGCTGTTAAGTTTTTTGGATGCGTACTCAGGGTACCATCAGATCAAGTTGGACCCAGCTGACCGCCTGAAGACTGCCTTCATCACACCCTTTGGAGCTTTCTGCTACCTGACAATGACATTCGGCTTGAGAAATGCCGGTGCCACTTTTCAGCGTTGCATGCAGAAATGTCTCTTGAAACAACTCGGCAGAAATGCCCACGTCTACGTAGACGACATTGTGGTGAAGACAGAGAAGCGCGGTACCTTGCTGGAAGACCTGAAAGAAACATTTGCCAACTTGCGCCGATTCCAAATCAAGCTCAACCCCGAGAAGTGCGTGTTCGGAGTGCCAGCCGGCCAGCTGCTAGGCTTCCTGGTCTCCGAACGCGGCATTGAGTGCAACCCCGTCAAGATCAAGGCCATCGAGAGGATGGAGATTCCCACCAAGCTGCGAGATGTGCAGAAGTTCACTGGCTGCTTAGCCTCCCTGAATCGTTTTATCAGCCGACTAGGAGAAAAGGCTCTCCCCTTGTACCGACTCATGAAGAAGTCCACTCACTTCGAGTGGAATGATCAAGCCGACCAAGCCTTCCATGAGTTGAAGAAAGTGCTGACCACTCCGCCTGTCCTGGCTGCGCCGACTGAGAAGGAGCCCATGCTCCTCTACATCGCCGCGACTAGCCGAGTCGTCAGCACTGTTGTTGTGGTCCAGCGCCCGGAGGAAGGCCGAGCCCAGCTAGTCCAGAGGCCGGTCTACTATCTCAGCGAAGTACTATCCAGCTCAAAGCAAAACTACCCGCACTACCAAAAGATGTGCTATGGGGTGTACTTCGCTGCCAAGAAACTGAAGCCCTACTTCCAAGAGCACCCCATCACGGTCGTATGCACTGCCCCGCTCGCCGAGATCATAGGCAGCCGGGATGCATCCGGCCGGGTGGCCAAATGGGCCATTGCGTTGGCACCCTACACGATTTTCTATCAACCCCGCACCGCCATCAAGTCGCAAGCACTGGCCGACTTCCTCATCGACTGGGCCGAGACCCAGTACCTACCGCCGGCTCCCGACTCTACCCATTGGCGGATGCACTTTGACGGGTCCAAGATGCACACCGGCTTGGGAGCCGGCATCGTCCTCACCTCTCCCAAAGGCGACAAGCTCAAGTACACGCTGCAGATCCACTTCGCCGCCTCCAACAACGTTGCCGAGTACGAGGCGCTCGTACACGGGCTCCGGCTAGCCAAAGAACTCGGCATACGCCGGATCCTGTGCTACGGTGACTCAAACTTGGTGGTCCAGCAATCATCTGGCGACTGGGACGCCAAGGACGCAAACATGGCGAGCTATCGTTTCCTCGTCCAGCAGATAAGCGGATACTTCGAAGGGTGCGAGTTCCTTCACGTGCCAAGGGCCGACAACGACCAAGCAGATGCCCTAGCACGGATCGGCTCCACCCGACAAGCCATACCGACTGGCGTCTCCCTCCAGCGCCTCCTCAAGCCGTCCATCAAGCCGTCTCCAGAGTCGGATTCCATCTTCATACCGCCTGCGCCAGATACAGTCGGATCCGACTGGAGAAATCCCGCAGGCGGCACGGGGACTTCGACAACCGGCCCGGGGACTACCGTAGTCGCACCCGGCCCGGGGACTTCAGAACCCGGCCCGGGGACTGCAGCAGTCGGCCCGGGGACTGCAGCGGCACAAGAAGCGGTGGCCAACTCCAATGCAACACCCAACCCACCCACCCGAGTCATGGTGGCCACATTAACAGAAGAAGAAGTCACAGCTCCCTCATGGGCCCAGCCCATCCTCAAGTTCCTAGTCAGCAGAGAGCTGCCGGCTGATGAGATCTCAGCAAGACTAGTGCAACGACGAGCCGCAGCATACACAATAATCAACAGAGAGCTTGTGAAGCGCAGCGTCACTGGAGTCTTCCAGCGTTGTGTCGAGCCAGAAAAAGGAGTGGCAATCCTCAAAGACATCCACCAAGGCGAATGCGGCCACCACGCAGCCTCAAGATCCCTTGTGGCCAAGGCTTTCCGCCATGGTTTCTTCTGGCCGACTGCCTTGGAGGATGCTAAAGAAATAGTCAAGAGCTGCAGAGGATGTCAAGTTTTTAGTTCCAAGCAACACCTGCCGGCTTTTGCCCTCAAGACCATTCCCCTTACTTGGCCTTTTGCCGTCTGGGGACTGGACATGGTGGGCCCTTTCAAGACAGCCCGCGGCGGCCTGACACATCTACTGGTCACCGTGGACAAGTTCACAAAGTGGATCGAAGCTAAACCGATTAAAAAGCTGAACGGGCCGACTGCCGTGACATTCATCACCGACATCACTACTCGGTACAGCGTGCCGCACAGCATCATCACCGACAACGGCACGAACTTCGCCAAAGGAGCACTGGCACGTTTCTGCGCGACGCAGGGCATCCGACTGGACTTAGCGTCCGTTGCCCACCCGCAGTCAAACGGCCAGGTCGAGCGAGCAAATGGACTCATCCTCTCCGGCATCAAGCCCCGACTGGTTGTACCACTGGAGCGATCGGCCGGCTGCTGGCTCGAAGAGCTGCCGGCTGTCCTCTGGAGTATGCGCACTACACCCAACAAGTCAACCGGCTTCACTCCACTCTTCCTCGTGTACGGTGCCGAGGCTGTCATCCCAACAGACATCGAGTTCGACTCGCCTCGGATCACCATGTACACGGAGGAGGAAGCCAAAGAAGCAAGAGAAGACGGCGTCGACCTACTGGAAGAAGGCCGGCTGTTAGCCCTCAGCCGGTCCGCCATCTACCAGCAAGGGCTGCGCCGCTACTACAACCGCAAGGTCAAGCCAAGATCCTTCCAAGAGGGCGACCTTGTGCTCCGGCTGATCCAGCGAACAGCCGGCCAGCACAAGCTCTCGGCCCCTTGGGAAGGCCCCTTTGTCGTCAGCAAGGCACTCGGCAACGACTCCTACTACTTGATCGACGCACAAAAACCAAGAGCACGCAAGAGAGACGACTCCGGCAAGGAGTCGGAGCGACCATGGAACGCAAACCTCCTAAGACGATTTTACAGCTGAAAAGCAGTATGTATCATGCTCCCCTTTTGTATTAAGTACAAACCAACAGGCCCCCCGAACAGTACTCGCGGATTGCCTTTTATTTATCTATGAATGACGAGTGTCATACCCATGAATGTATTATTACATTTTGAATTTTTGTCCGGCACCGGGTTCGACTAGTCGGCCCGGGGACTGGCCGCCTCGAGCTATATCGAAAGTTTTTCCTAAAGTCAGAAAAGTAGTGCGCCGGCTCCCGAGTCCTCTCTTGTTGAAAGTCGCAGCTCAAAGAACTGACTATCCGACTAGCAAGAGGAAAGACAGAAAGGACGCCCACACGAAAAACGGCTAAGGAACAACGAACCTATATAGCAAAGAGACGGCCTCCAAACATGCCTACCAGCTACCAGAGCAGCCGGCTTCCTAAAAAACTTAGCTTTAGTCCAGCAGAGCTAAAGTACTTCCCCCTCCCCAATCGGCCAGGCACTCCCCCGGCTACCGATTGCAGAGCAACTATTTGACTGGGGAGGCGGCAACCAAGGGAGGGCGGCAAAGGAAAAAGCAGAAGGACAAAGAGCAAAAAGTACAAGGAAAGGCCAAATGCATAAGTCATATATATACATAAAGCCGCCAACAGGCCGGCAACAGACATAAGTTCGAATACACCCAGTGGGTGGAATTGTGCGAATTTAACCAAACATTGTTCTAAAGAGTAACAAGACAGGAAAAGCAAAAGACGGCATACTAGGGCGCGACATGGAGGCCGAGCTGGTCGGTGAAGGCGGCCTCGCCGGCTGAAGGAGTGGCCGACTAGCGGGCCCCGGCTTGACCACCACCTGCGGCAGGAGGCATGGAGGCGCGCGACGTAGTGCTGGAGGCGCGGTCAGACTGAGGCTGGCCGGCTACTCCACCAGCCGGCTCGGCGTCTTCACCCTCCTCCTCCTCCTCTTCGCCCTCATCGCTGGAGTCGATCTCCTCCGCCGAGTCCTCACCGTACGCCGGGTCTAGCCCGAACCACTCTTCCGGCTGGGCGACTCCATTGTCGTCCACCTCGGGGGCGAAGACGCTGGTGTCGGTGTAGTCGGCGATCGCCGAAGCCCGCCGAATGATGGCCGGCCGCGCCGGCTCCAGCTCCGTGTCGGCTTGCTGCCGCCAGGTAGCCAGCTGGTCCAGGTTCAGGCCGGGATACCAGGCCTTGACGAACTCCAGCGCCCGCCTGGCACCGGAACGAGCCGCCGACGCCTTCCAAGCCTCGAAGCGGCCGACTGCCACCTCCAGCCAGTCGGCGGTCCGACTGGGGGTGCGAGGGACCACTTGGCCGGGCCAGAGGGCGGCCAAGACCTGCGCCCCGGCATGCTAAAGCCGGCGGAGCAGTCGGTGAGCCGGCTGGATGCGAGCCTGGATCGCCAGGAGCTGTTCCTCCAGCGAGCGGCCGGCGGTTGGCGAGATCTCAAAGCTGGCCAGCCTTCGTGCTTGGCGACGGGCCTCGATGGCCTGGTTGGCGGTAGTCGAATAGCCAGGGAAATACTCTGCGCGAAGAAGAAGAAAGGAAGAAAAGAACACCAAAATCAGAAAACAAGCCAAATTGGCAGATGGCAAGAAAGGACGGAGAGGTAGGCGGCTTACCGTCAACCAAATCTTCGATCTGGCCGTAGCCGGAGACCAGAGTCTGCCTGGCCTCAGCCCAGCCAGCCGCCTCCATCTCGAACTCAGCCTGGAGAGTGGCTTCACGATCCTGCACAGCCTTCAGCGCCGCCTTGTGGCCTTCCTCCTGGTCGGCCAGCTTCTTGACCAGGAGGTCGCGCTCCTGCACCAAGGCGGCGAGCTCGGCATCCTTGGCACGAAGAGCAGTTTGGGACTCCCCCAGCTGTGCCCTCAGACTGGCGTTCGCCGCTGCAAAGTCGGAAGAAGAAGAAGAAGAAAAGTAAGAAATCGTCAAGGAAGATCCGACCCGACTGCTCAGCAGTCGGCCCGAATCTCGAGGACTACACCCAGTGGGTGCGCTGACGCGCCCCCACATGAGATAAAGATCAAGTCACGTACCTCGGCTCTCAGTAAGGTCGGCGGTCTTCTGAGTCAGCTCCCGAACCTGGGAGTTGAAGGCGGCCGCTCGAAGGTTGTGGTAGTCCTGCAAGATGGACAGAAGACCGAAGTGAGAACAAAAATAGCAAAGGCAAATCCACCAAGAAGTTCCAAGCCGCCTGCTCAGCAGCCGGCTCGGAACTCGGGGACTACACCCAGTGGGTGCGCTGACGCGCCCCCACGGAAGAAATCAAGATCAAGAAGAAAGCAGAGTCAAGAAGAAGCAAGATGGGGAATACTAACCCGGATGGCCGCCCGCGTTGCGAGGAACTCGTCGGTGAACTGTCTCAGCGCCGCGGCTTGGCTTTGGAGCCGGGTCCGGACGTCTTGTGCAGCCACGTTCACCACGGCTGTCCCTTCGCCTGGCGTCCACCCCGAGGTAGCGCTGGCCGCCTCCGCGTCTCGGGCCGACGAGCTGGAGCCCACGGCCGGCTGTGGCTCCGACGCGGCCTTCTGTGGCTCCGACACGGCCTTCCCCGCGCGCCGGCTCGGCGGCACCCGGACCGCCACCTCAGCTCCCGCGGCCGGCTCGCCCTCCGCCGGCTGTGCAGGCAGCAGATCAGGCCGGCCGCCTTGGGCCGCCCCAGTTGGCGGGGTCGGCTCCGGCGCCTTCTCCAAGATGATGACGTCGTCGCCGCTTCCCCCCAGCCCCGGCTGGTCGCCGCTGGCTCCCCCTGGCGAGGGCTCCATGTCCCAAGGCGCCATGATGCGCAGCGGGGTGGCCATCAAAACCTCCCCCGCCGCCGCCGCGGCCTCAGCCTCTGCCTGGGCCCTGGCTGCGGCCTCGGCGAGTGCCTTCGCCGCCTCCTCCTCCCGTGCCGCCTGGGCGGCGGCCGCCTTCCGTGCCTCCGCCTCCCGTGCCTCCTGCTCCTCCCGTGCCTCCTGCTCCTCCCGCGCCTCCCGCGTGTTCCTTTCCGTCGCCTCCTGGAGGTCGGCGCGGGGGTCCACGCGGCGGGCGGTGCTCCCAGAGCCCCTTGGCGACTCAACGACGGAGCCGGCAGCCGCCCGCTCAAGTGACAACGGAGCTCTGATCGTTGAAGAAAAAGACGAGAGTTCAAGAACCACCAAAGAAAAGAAAGAAAGAGAGTACACAAAGAAAGATTCGGACTTACGCCGACACGGTCTGCGGTTGCTTCACCACCTTGCGGAAACGAGCCGCCTTCGCGGCCGCCTCCTCCCGCCTGGTGGCTGCCGCCCCGCCTCTGGGTTTCTTCGTTCGGCTGCCGAACAAGCCCTGGGCGGCGCGACACTTCTGACCTCCACCCCGAGCAGGCTGCGCGGCGGAGGAGCCCGCGCCGCGTCCAGATGCCGGCTGGCGGCGCGGGACGGCTTCGGCTTCATCGTCGTCCGGCCAGTCGTCAAAGGTGGCAGTGAACCCGGAGCCGCCTGTTTCGCCGCCGGCTTGGCCTCCGCCCGGCTCGACGTCTTCGTCCATATGGACCGCCCCCAGGTCGGGGTCCTCCAGGTCATGTTCGGTCCGGTCGGGGACGAAGCGGCGCTCTGCGTCTGACCCGCCGGCCGGCCGAAGCAGAGGGCTCTGTCGAAGAACAAGCCGACTAAGTCAGAGTCGGCCAAGAGATGCTCGGCAACAAGGCTGAGAGAGAGAGAAAAAGACACAGGGAGAGCATACCGTAGGCGGCGGATTGGCTCAGCTATACGGCTCCTTGCCGAACTGCCACTCTTCGGTGAGTTTGCAGTTCGCAAGGTAGTTCACCATGTAGGCGACCTCCTCGCGCGGCATCTCCTTGGTGCACATTCGGCTCGGATCGAGCTGGCCGCTCATCTGACAGATCAGATGAGGCCGGCTCTGGAGCGGAAGAACCCGGCGCGTGACAAACGCGGCCAGAAGGTCGGGCCCCGTCAGGCCCTCCGACTGGACCATCACCCGCAGTCGGGCGATGGCGGCGTTTCCCGCCGGCGACAGCGTCACAGCCCGGAAGGACCACTAGGGCAGCCTGCCCGCCGGTGGGCCGGCTACGTAAGACGGCAGGTTGATGTAGTCGCCCCGTGGAGCGATGTTCCGCACGTAGAAGTACGACTTCTGCCACTTCTTCACCGATTGGATCAGCGTGATGACGGGGAAGGGGTTGTCGGCAGCCGATCTCCGCGACGCGATGAAGGCGCCAGTATGAGCCGGCACGCCCTTAATGCGCGTGCCCAGCTTCGACTGGAAGAACTCCCCCCAGAGCTCAAGGGTGGGGAGGACGCCAAGATAGCCCTCGCACAGGGTGACGAAGGCGGACAGCAGCACCACCGCGTTGGGGGTGAGATGGTGCGGCTGGAGCTGATAGAAGTCGAGCCAGGAGCGGAAGAAGGCGCTCACTGGCAGGCCGAAGCCGCGCAAGAAGTGCGAGCGAAAGACCACCCGCTCGCCCTCCTGCGGCCTCGGTGAGATTTCCTTCGCCGGCGCGAGGCGGACCTCCACTTTGTCCGCGCTGGCAGCCGCCGCGTGTCGCGGAGGAAGTCGACGTGGTCGTCATGGACGTTGGAGCCGTCCCAATCCCCGCCAAGCTGCTCTACGGTGGGAGGCATGGCGAAAGCTAGCACGGCGGCGGAGGAGCGTGCGGTGGAAGAGCGCGGCGGCGAGGCGCTGTCGCAAGAACTGGCAAGAGGAAGGAGACGGTGGAAGTAGGAGGAGCGTGCGAGGGCCTGCCGCCCCCCACCTCCCCCCACTTATAGCCTCACGAGGCCGAAGAGGCCGGACGTGGGGGGGACGTGGGATTAACTACGCCCACTCCCCCCACGTCTCGCGATTATTGCGCATAAATGCGAGCCGAAACTGCCGCACGGAACGTGTGGGCGGTTTCGGGATACAAAGGATCCGCGCCTGGGCCGGGGCGCGGACGTGGCGGGCCCCCTCCCTGCGGCGACGTCCCGTCACGCGCGTGGGCTGGCAGGCCTTCCGGCCACGTGGTTCGCAGACGGCCAGTGGCCGGCCCGCGGCCCGGTGCGCGCGCCAGCGGGCTCCCGCCCTCCGACTCCAGAAGATTTCGTCTCAGGCGGCACGCCTGACCAAGGCCGGCTCCTAACTGCCGGCTTGTCATGATAGGAAGCTGATCGAGCTTCTCAACCCCTACTCCACCTCGAAGCCCAATCAGCTTCGGGGACTACTGTCAGAGTAATTGGCCACGGGTAGCCCAACCGACTACCCCTGGTTCTTCAGAAAAATTATCAGGCCTTTGGGCCTTCAAGCACTCCAGGCATTCGGGCCGCCTTCCCTGGCCAGCTACCTCTGAAGCCGACTCCCGGAAGGCGACCCTGCCTCAGCAACCCCTCCCCAGGACGATTACAGGGTGGCCGACTCCAAGAAGCCGGCCAAGAAGGACGCCGACTCCAAAGAGCCGGCCGAGACCACAACCACTCCAAGCCACTCCCACATAACGGCGACAAGACGGGGTCTGGCCACAGTGCGGCCCACTACCCCCGAAGCCCGAGGCGGGCATGGCTACAGGAGGCCGTACGGGGCGGCCGTCTCCCGTGCGGCTCGGCACTGTAGCCATGCCAGCCTCGACGTCATCCACGACCGACTCCTGTACGGCGCAAGGGCGGCGGGCCCCTTCAGCCAGAGAGAGGCGCGAAGACGGCCCGGCCTCTCCCAGTCGGCCAAGGGCATAGCCGGCCCCCAGAAGCCGGCTACTCCCTTCCTCGAAGCAGGAGCCCCATTAAGGAGACAAGACGAGGTAAGGCTACAGTGAGAGCCCCCGAGGCGGCCCACTGTAGCCACGCTTACCTCGACAAAGCCCTCGTCATCAGAGGCGAGGCTACAGTAAGCAGCCGCCGACAAGACCCTAGGCGGTGGGGCCGGCCTGTCGACCAAGAAGCCGGCAGCCGGCGGGGCCCAATTGCCGGCGTAGAAGCCGGCAAGCGTAGACACTGACGGCTGGGACCATCTCCCAGTCGGATTACCATTGTACCCCCGGGGGGTAGGCCTATATAAACCCCCCGGAGCACCCATGCAAAGGGTTGGCCTCCGAGCATGGTTGGCCTCCGAGCATAGTTGGCCTCCGAGCATGGTTGGCCTCCGAGCATAGTTGGCCTCCGAGCATAGTTGGCTTCCAAGCATAGCACACACACCATAGATAGAGGGAAGCAAGAGCTAGCCTTGTTCTTCTTCCCCCTTGATCCCAAACAGCTCTAGGAGCGATTGTAGCTACCCTTTCTCGATCCAGTGATCATGCGGAGACCCCGCAGAGCAGGACTAGGGGTGTTATCTCCTCGGAGAGCCCCGAACCTGGGTAAGATCCGCCGGCGTGCATGTCTTCGCCTCATCCCGTTTCCGGGCACCGGCGACGTTTTATTGGCTCCCACAATGATAAGCCATCCCTTGGCATATGTCGCACCAACCACCCGACACAAACCACTTGGAGTTCAGGGAAGCATCAGTGGAGAGCAAATGATACATACAAGCATCAAAGGATCGCTTGTACTCCGTCACAGTTCCTATTTGCCGAAGCTGCAATAAAATTGACATCTGCCCATCGTAATCATCAGTGCCAAACTCTGCAACTAGCGCAGCAATGAAGGCATCCCAAATAATCTGACGACGTGTGCGCTTGTAGGCTTGCAACCAAAGAGCAGCATGATCCTCAAAGTACAGTGTGGCAGTGCTAATCCCATGATGAGCAGGGACGTTGTACATATCAAAGTATGTGTAGCAATTGTCGATCCAGAGTAATGGAAACTGCCCTTTGAAGACAGGAAATGCATGTTTGGGAGGCTTGAGGTGAAATCCGTCGCGGCGGTCGTCGCGGTGCTCGTGGCAGTCGTGGTCGTCGCCACGGACGCGGCGACGCTCGTAGTAGTCGCCGGCGTCGTGGCGGCGCTCGTAGTAGTCGCCAGCGTCGCGGCGGCTCTCGTAGTAGTCGCCGGTGTTGTGGCGGCCCTCACGTCGCCCACGTGGAAGCTCCTCACCGCGAGGTCCGTGCGGTAGGTTGCTCTCCTTGTCGACGTGCCCCTGGCGGTGATCCTCGGGGTCGTCCTCGTCGGGTAGCGACACGCGCAGGCGGGCGCCGTTGCCTCCGAGCTGGGGGCCGCCGTTGCCTCCGCCGCCGATCTGATTTTGGGCGGGGTCGCGGGAAGGAGCAGCCGGAGAGCGCGCTCGCTTGACCTCGTCCAAATCCGCGCGCAACTCACGGAGCTCGGCCGTCACCGGAGCGAGCTTATCCTTGAGTGCTTTGGTGAAGAATTCCTGCAGGGATTGCTGCATCGCCTCCATCCCTAGCAATACGAATCGGGTCTGGGCGTTTGGGGTTGGTGGGGGACGCGGCGCCGTTGTGTGGAGTGGAACGAACTGAGTCTGATACCAATTGTGATGTCCCTAGCCAGAGCTAGAAAGATCACAGGAGGAACAAGGGGAAAAGTAGCAGTTGACCGAGAACGAAGGAGCTTGGGCAGCTCAATTTCATTCATTAATTCGACTAGAAGAACGCCCGTGCGTTGCAACGGGGCCACATTAACTTTAAAACTTCAATATCAATTATGTTAATATTACATTTAATATTCTCATACATATTAAGTAACATTGACGACCTTTTTTACCATCAAATTCTCAACACACACCCTCTCCCTCGCTCTTCCTCACTCTCTCTCTCCCCCTCTCCCTCACTCGGGAGGTGGGACGAAAATAAACCCAGAACGGAGACTACCAACTGAGACATTAGGAGTAGGGATCATTTAGTTGATAAGAATAAACAGAAAATGGTGTTAAAAAGGAGAAACAGATTAGAATACATTGAAAAACCAAAAGGACGATGTAAAAGGGGATTCGCCCTGCCCCTCGGGCCTTGCCACCGAACCGGCTCAGCGGTCCAGTCCCCGCGCGGTCGTCTTCTCCTGTTTCCCGAGCCGTGTCGCTACAGAGCCGGGCTCCCGCCCGACCACCTCGCTGGCATCGGAGGGGAATGGATAAGGGTGACGCCCTTCCTTCCCTGCCCACATGGCCTCACTCCTCCTCGACGCCCCTCCCAAATCCACTTCTCCTCCTCGCTCGCTCGATCCCGTCGATCTAGACGAAGTCAGACGCCACGGCCATCATGACCGACCCCGTCAACATGGCCACTGTCCTCCCCGCGGGCTAGGAGCTTGTCGAGGAGCTCCGAACGCCTTCGCTACTTCGTCTGCGCCAACGAGATCAAGTCCAGCACCCCCGCATCGACGTCGCTGCCGTCTTCCTCAACCTTGGGCCACCGCGACATTGCCGTTCGATCCGCGCCGCCCCGAGCTCCCATGTCTTCCCCTAGGGCGCCATTGACACCGCCATGATCTCCTCTTGCCTTTCCCCTGTTTCCCCTCTCGTTTGCTCTCGTTAGGTATTTCGCCGTGGCCGAGAACCGCCGTCCGTCATGGCCATTGCAGGGGTAGCCACCGAGCTCCTCGGATTGACCCCGTGGCACATGCCCGCTCCTATGCACGCCCATGCCCGAGCCTGCCGCTCTTCTTCCGCGCCCGCGGGGCCACTCCCTCTCCATGCCCACGCCCGTGCTACACCGCGTCGGTCGCGCCCGCCGTTGCCGTCGCGCTCGCCGCAGCCACCGCACCACTGTGCCCCGCGCGACACACACCCTGGCCGCGCGCCACACTCTCGCTGGCTACGCTCGCCCCGTCTGCTGTCGCCTATCCCTTCGCTCGCCCCGCTGTCGCGCCCCTGCCTCGCGCCGCCTCCAGTCGTGGCCATCTTCTGCCGGCCGCCCCCTCAGCCACGCCGGCCGTATCTCTGCCCTCCACCGTCGGCCGCTTGCCTCGCCTGCTGCGTGTTGCTTCCTGCTGCTATGCGCTGCTCTACCGCTGGTACGCTGTTGCGCCATGCCCTCGACACCGCCATGGACAAATGTGGCAGAGGGATTGTTAATGGAGTACGAGAAGGAGGTGACGGAGAAGGTGTGGAGAGGCAGGAGGTCTGGGGCGGTGTCACTTGATTGTGGTGGAGGTGTTTATGCGAGAAGGAGCCGGAGTGGAAGGAGAGGTCACAATTGGAAAGAATCGCAAAAAAATCATAACCCGGAGATCTCAGTTCAAAAAAATGCTAATATCGATGGAGGGGTGATTTCCTTCAATAGGTGGAAAACATAGGAAATATTGGTTGTTATCAAGGAAAGGTAAAAATTTAGGAAAGTTAGGATTTTTGAACTGATTTCTATGCAAATGGGGTTTTATTGTTTGGTAACGTGATATCAGTACCTGCCCGTTTGTGACGTGTCTGATTAGGAAAGTTTGCAAATGTTAAGAAACTATTTATTGGAAGGAAAGTTGTGACGTGTCTGTTATTTGTTTCCTAAAACAAATTTCACTAATAAGAGAAATCGATTGCTTTAGATAAGTTAGGAAAGTTAGATTAAAATGTATTATTTGTTTCCTGAAAATCTGTTATTTGTTTTCTAAGACAAATTGAACCAATAAAAGGAATCGATTGATTTGCATAATTTAATGAAGTTAGATTAAAATGTATTATTTGTTTCCTGAAAATCTGTTATTTGTTTTCTAAGACAAATTGAACCAATAAAAAGAATCGATTGATTTGCATAATTTAAGGAAGTTAGATTACAATGTATTATTTGTTTCCTAAGACAAATTGAACCAATAAAAGGAATCGATTGATTTGCATAATTTAAGGAAGTTAGATCCGTGATTTGTTATACGTTAGGAAAGTTCTGGTTGAAACAAAGAGTTGAGAGAAAAATAAACCGATGAACCAGGATGGGAGGGGGTGGTGGGAGGAGAGACGAAAAAACCAGCGGAAATAAACCGCGGACCAAGGTGGGATGGGGTGGTGGGAGGAGAGACGAAAAAAAACAGCGAAAATAAACCGCGGAGACGATTCACTAACTCGTCCATTAGGAGTAGAGATAGTGCCTGCTGGAAGGTTACAGGAGTACTTAAGCATTACCCTTACAGCCGGGCTCCACCGGGACTCACACACGCACGCTTACAGACACGTCATCGGCCAATGGGCCTGCCCTGTCATACACCGCCTTGTCAGTAGGTGGGGGTGTGACAGAAGTCGACGATGCCCAGGAGCTGTCCGCGCCCCACGCGCGGGATGCGCAGGCAGCCGCCTCGCTGGTGGCCATGGCAGGGTCGAGGATGCGGTCGGCCTCGACCTCGTCCTCGGCAGCAGGGTGATAGCTGGCTGGTGGCGCGAGGAAAAGCTCGTGCACGGCGTCGAGGTGGTGCCCTTCCTTCTCCTCTCTCATTTCCCTCCGGTCTTCTCTCTCGATCCCGTTTCTCTGCATCGCTTGGGGTTGGAGATGGCGAGCCGTGGCGGCGCAGAACGGGGGCACGGGCATAGGAGGAGGCCAGACGAGCTTGGGGGCGGCGTTTTTGGGCGAGCTCGAGGCCGGAGAGGAGCGAGGCCGAGCTTGGCATGCGGCAGACGAGCTCGCCGCGCAGAGCTGGTTGCGGACGGCGGAGAGAGCACGAATATGGCTGGGTTCTCCTTCGGGTGGGGAACCCCATCCCGTCCTCCGCCATCCTCTCCCGCGAATTTGGGCCGCCGCCGAAGAAATTTTCCAGAAAGAAGGTCTGACCCAGCTGAACGCGATGTGTTATTCTGTGCCACGGTACACCTGATCCTCCACGTCCTGAACCACGGAACATGAACTCTGATGAAATTGGCGGCGCTTGCCTAGGCCCCGAACAAAACTGTACGACGATTTTCCAGAGAACCGGGCCGGCATTTTCATCATTTGAAAAAAAAGAGAACCGGACCGGGCCAATGAGGACCCTATCTTAAATCTCCACCGTTCCACCCTTATCAACCCCGCCTCCAACCCCTTTCGTTATCCATCTTTCCCTCCCTCTCTTAGGCTCCTCTGCTCACTACTGCTACCCCTTCTGCTCCTGCACCTCCGTCCCAGTAATGCTTAGCTTGTAGACAGTGCACCTACCTCATCCCAGCTGCCTCTCCCCTTACCTTAGCTGATTGCTTGGGAAATTGACCTTCCATTTTGCTTCCTCGGGCCATCGTACATCCTTGTCGGTGTACTGTCAAGAGCAGCTGAGCGCCAGGCCATCAGTAAATTCTTGGACCTGCTATTTATTATTTGGTTTCATATGTCTTCGTGTGTGTGTGTGTGTGTGTGTGAATTCACAGCTGTGTGGCCTTTTCTTGGCAATTTTTGTTTTAGCGTGCGCTTAATCGATATCCCTGGTGGCTTCTGTGTTTTGATATGTTTATGCGCATAACATTGTTCGTGCCTCCCTCGATGTGCAGTGTGGGCATGGAACAACGAACACTGCGTCGCAGTTAAGCTCTCTCATATTGTGCCCATTTGAAATTGGATATCCTTTCTATGGTTGTGTATATTTCCAATTCCCAAAACATCTTTCTCTTATTGTGAACTAGTTATTTGGAATCCAGAATTTTTAGCATTTCTGCCTGTGTCATGGTAAATTAGCCTCTTGACTTCTTGAGCCTGTTCCCATGTCCCTCGTTGCAGGCATGGTTGGAAATTCAGTCCCCTACTGCCTTGTTCACCCTTCTGTAGTCATCTTCTTTCTATCCATCATTTGCGCAGATTTTATGTCGAAGTGATTTTTCTTCTTCAAAATGGATTAGATGTAACTTAGTCCATTGGTTCTGCTAATATACCTTATACTTTATCCCTTCGTAGCTGGCCGCTTGATGATTTATTTTTTGGATTTCAGTCAGTTGTACCATCTATATATCATCACACACAATTATCTCATTTGGAATCACAGGAGGTAAAAAAAATGTCGACTTGAATTGATGTTATGGTGTTAACGCAACCATTGTTGCTTGCACTTCATTCTCACCATTGGTACATCTTTTTCTGGTCAATCCTGTGTTGTGGGGTGTGACTATGTCTCTTTCACGTCTAAGTAGTGTGTATATGCACATGTCAATGATAGCTCCCTGTTTTGTCCTAACTTCAGTTTTATAGCCCTACCCCTGCAACCACCATCACTCTCTTCTATTCTGTTCTTTCTAACGTGTGCCACATGTTTAGGTAGCGGTTGTGAATCCAACTGTTGTTTAATTTACTTTTTGACCGTATGATCTAGGTGGGAATCTTCTGCTGAGCTTGCTCACCGTTTGGCGCGCGTATGGCGCCCAAGAGCAAGCGTGGCAAGGCCAAGGGTGAGAAGAAGAAGAAAGATGAGAAAGGTATTGTTGACATGACGCCTTGATTGGCTTTTGCTTGCAATAGTGGGAGAAGATAGTTGCTCTCTTGAGCTGATCATTTGCGAATTTCTTCGATGAATTACCAGTGCTCCCTGTGGCCATTGACATCACCGTCAACCTCCCAGATCAGTCCGATGTAATTCTCAAGGTTTAGCTTCTTGCTGCCACAGTTCTTTCTGCACTGTTTGTTTTCCTTGATGCGTGATTTCAGCAACAAGTATTCCTTCTTTGCTTGGCGCAGGGGATTTCCACGGACAGGATCATCGATGTGAGGAGGCTGCTCTGCGTCAACACTGCCACATGTGCAATCACAAACTACTCTCTCTCGCATGAGGTATTTATAACGTTTTCGTTTTCTCTTCATACTATATTACCGCAGTGAACATCATTTTAATTCAATCCTGTTGTATGATTTCATTTGTCGGTAGACTCGTAATGGCCACTTGAAGGATGGCGCTGATGTTGTGACACTGAAGCCATATACTCTCATCCTGGTAGAAGGTACATCTTATATCTGCAAAATAAGGATTTATTTTCTCAAGGCATCTTTAATCGACCCAAATAAATTTCTAATCACCCAAACCCTTTTTTACTTAGGTTCATCTAATCCATTCCCAAAACATGCATAACTCCCAGAAGGTTTTTAGCTGACACAAAAAACAACCCTCCCCTTCTAACATTTTGGCTTCCACCACTGCCACACAATGCCCTCCCCAATACCGCCACACGCAAGAGTAAATTTTATTATTGCTAGGGTTGTTTGCCATAATATTTGCTGTGAGAGTCAGCAAACACTAGATGTTTGTAACATACATGATGGCTAAATATATGTTATACAACTTCAATTTTAATGCATTTTATCATTGGATTTCGATTAGAATGCAGCATCCAAAAATGCATGATATTTTGGTAGTTAGATTTTAAGAGCGGTTTTTTTGAAGTTGACTTTTGCGGTTGGATTAGAGATACCCTTAGATTGGTTAAACCCATTGTTTCTAGACGTGTGTTCTGTAAATTGTACCTTTGCACACCTATACACCTGACTGCACCTTCATTTGCATCATTTTGTCTTTGATTTCCATATATCCTTTTGTTACTATTAAATTCTCTTCTATAGTGTCTAGGGATAAACCATCCGTAACACTACATCTTAAACTCCAAAAATTCACAATGCAGGGGAGTACGACGAGGATAGCGCGTTGGTGCATGTACGGCGGCTGCTGGACATCGTTGCGTGCACCGCCTCCTTCGGCTCTCCGCCGCCGCCTCCTCCTCCTCCATCCCCCAAGGACGCCGATGCCACCAAGGAGCCCTCCAACTCCAGCTCCAAGCCTGCAACAGCTGCCTCCTCGGGTGGGCGTCGCATGGGCTCGCCGCAGCCCCTGCCCAAGGAGTCAGCTGCGAAGGATGCCGATGCAGCGGCGGCCAAGGAGGACGCGGTCTCAGCAGAGCTGGAGGCAGAGATGAGCGGTGCATGCCCCCGCCTCGGAGCGTTCTACGAGTTCTTCTCCCTCGCTAACCTCTCACCGCCCCTCCACTGTAAGTAAAACCTCTCTCACAGCCTTTCCAAAGCCCTGTAACTGATCTCTCTATTTCACGCTCTCGTTTCATGACTTCTGACTCGAACTGTAAACTTATGCCCAATGCTACGTGCCGGCAGGCCGATCCCAGCCCCCTCCCGAGCCATGGATTGCTTTTCACCGTGGCCGTTGGATCTCGCCCAACACAGCGCATAGGAGGACAGCGTTCGCATCCCTCGCTCACAGGCGCACATGGGGAATAGATGGTGCGCACATCTCATGCTTACATGGGCGCACGGAGCCTACTCCCACTCGCCTCGCTCAAATATCCCACCCACGCCCACAAGAGCCTCGTCTTTGACGGCTCGCAGAGTCGCACTCCCCGTATGCAGCACAGCCAGCAGCAGCGTGGGCCGGCTCGCTCCCAGCAGCCCTGCCGTCCTCGAAGCAGCCCTTGCCGGCACTCGTAGCAGAGGGCGTCACTGGTCGCAGCATCGGATGTCTGGCTCGCAGCGGTTGCCGTCGCCGTCGCAGCATAGGCCGTCTGACTCGCAGCAGTGATGTTGCCGTCATAGCACCACATTCGCGTGCTCTTAGCAGCGGTTGTCGCCGCTCACAGCACCGGTCGTTGCCGATGCAGTAGTGCGGCCCTGGCTCGCAGCAGGAGCCGTCACCATAGCAGCACCATGTCCGCGCGCTCGTAGCAGCGGCCGCCGCTGTTCGCAGCAGTGGTTGCCGCCGTCGCAGTACCCGGTGGTCGGCATCGCACCTTGTGGTCACTGTCTAGCACCACGACAGAGAGGATGATGCTGTACCGGTCCTCACGGAAGAGGAATTAGTGTCTGCAAACTCGTGCAGAGATAAGGCTGAGGGACCACATGAGTGGTGCGTGGGGCCCACGGGTACGTGGCGGGTGAGCACATGATGCGGCCGACGCGAGATTAGAATGGGCCGCCAGGTACTAATTGTTTTCCTAAACTTATTTGCAACAAAAGAACATTAAGGTGCCGTACTACTGCCAGCATTAGATTTGGAACCTCTGCCTTGATCTAGTTGTCCATATATCTTTGCTGTCTGCGTCACCATGCTTTGTCCTTGAGATGTTAGTTCATGTAATTGAACACTTTCCTCATTATTTTGAATGCTAAGCGTGAGATATCAGCTTGAAATTTGTTGAGCTGAACATTTCTCTAGCGAGGCAAATTCTTCCGTTTGCTGAGTTATTTTAACTCTTTCAATCAGTTATAAAGAGAGTGACTCAACCTCGACAGGAGGAGCAACCGTCTGATGATCATCTCTTCTTCCTTGAGGTAATCATGGGTAATAGTTATATCTTTGACAGCATTTTTGCGCTAAGATGCCTGCTAATTACATCACATGTGCCCTAATTGGAGAATTGTTGGCTGACTTTCAGGCAAAGCTTTGTAATGGGAAATTTTTCATTGTTGAAGCTCGGAGAAAGGGGTTCTTTAGTTTTGGGAAACAGCGTGTTTTGTGCCACAATCTTGTCGACCTATTGAGGCATCTCAGCAGAGCATTCAATAATGTTCGTTTATCTCACATTCTGGTTGTAAATTTTATATTAGGGTAATCTAAATTGTTACTCCCTCCGTCCCATAATGTAAGACGTTTTTGCAAACTATGTTAACTTACAAAAACGTCTTATGTTATGGGAGGAGGGAGTATCTAATAATCTTTCATCCTGTATTGTATTTTACCTTGTTATTAGATACCCCACTTAAAGCTGTAGCCTCTTCTGGACAAATGAACTTATATACACTTTAGAGATGAAATGTAGTTAATAACAGCAGATTTTTTAATCTATTTTTAATGTATATATGTGTGTGAACATTTGTGGTGTAGTGTGTACGCTTTTGTGCAGTAGTAATTGAGACGATGAAATTGAGAGAAGATAAGTAATAATCAGGATAAAATTCCTAACTTACCTCAGCCACAAGAAGGTTTGAATTGGTAAAGTCTATTTCGGCAGCAGCACCGTGTCCTCCACTTTCAAGTTTCTACTGCCAAAAATAACAATCTGCCTACCAGATTTTTCACTTATTCGGATTGAAATTACGTACTAAAAATTGATAGTTCAGCATGCCAGTGCATTGTTGTAGGTTTGGAAAGTGGCATTTGCCAATACTGTACAGTGGAAGTGTCAAATTCCATTCTAGAAACTATTTGAGGTTCTTAACTACCAACAATTTTATAGCACTATTTAACTATTTCTGTAAGCCACTGTGCAGTCTCATTTTCCATATCTCTAATTCTTTTCTATGACCTTGTTATATGAATTTAATCCTTTATGGTGCTTGCATATATATTAGGCATACGAGGATCTTATGAAGGCATTTTTGGAACGGAACAAGGTGTGTTGTTACCCTTTTTTGGGTGTTTCATTGTACCTATCTTTTTCTAAATTTCAATGGAAACTTTTCACAAGACAGTGAATTTGCATTTGGATTATTGTGTGCTTGGGCATAATGATTGATCTGAAAAGGAGTTGAATATATTTTAATGCACTTTAAATATCAAACAACAATTTGGGTTGTCTTCTAGGAATATCTACCTTCCTTCTACAGTTATGCTGATGTTCATATTCAGTTTCTTCCATTTGGGGCTCCTCTAGTATGTTGCGCTTGATTATTACATATTTACTCGCAGGTTCATATGAATCATGTTTTTGTATTCCATCCGCCATCAGACAACAGTTTTCCTATCTAATGCTGCATCATGACCTAATTATAACTACTTGTATGTTGCAGTTCGGAAATTTTCCTTATGGTTATCGTGCAAATACGTGGCTTGTTCCTCCGATTGCTGCCCAGTCACCATCAACATTTCCTCCCCTTCCTGCTGAGGATGAAACTTGGGGAGGCAATGGAGGTGGTTGGGGAAGGGATGGCAAAAGTGACATGTTGCCATGGGCAGATGAGTTCCTGTATCTCACATCCATGCCTTGCAAAACTGCTGAGGAGAGGGAAATTCGTGACAGGAGAGCATTCCTACTGCACAGTCTATTCGTAGATGTTGCCATCTTTAGAACTATTGCAGCCATCCGGCATTTAATGGAGAGTACGGATGTGTCAACAGCAATCAAGATAGATGAGGTCTTGCATTCTGAGACGGTGGGAAATTTTAGCATCACTGTCACAAGAGATTCTTCAGATGCAAGCTGCAAGCTGGACACTAAGATAGATGGAAGCCGAGCCACAGGAATGGACTCTAAGCATCTTGGAGAGAGAAACCTTTTGAAAGGAATAACTGCCGATGAAAACACTGCTGCACATGTATAAGTTCAAAATTAAGGTGATCTTTCTCATATTCAGGTAAAAGAGAGGCTTTTCCTAATTTTGTCTCTAATTTGCAGGATGTTGACAGTTTGGGCATCGTGAATATTAGATACTGTGGGTATGTTGCTGTAGCAAAGGTTAGCAATTACGAGAAAACTATTGTGGCTTCTTCTATTAAGCCTGCTGATATCACGGATCAACCTGAAGGGGGTGCCCATGCATTGAACATTAACAGGTTGGTAGCAATGCTTTGTTTTGTTTTTCTAGTTATCCACAAAGTTTATGCTGCTTATCCCATTTTTTCATTAATATATATATATATATATATATATATATATATATATATATATATTTATTGTTTTAGTTTGAGGATGCTCCTAAATGAAGCCAATGCAACTGGAGAAAAAAAGTTACCAACACAAAGTCATAGGCAGGAAGAACTAACTGCAGCACAAACTTATGCTGAGAACTTGTTGAAGGAAAGTCTTCAAAATCTTGAGGAAGAGGAGACTGATAAACAATCATTTATGAGATGGGAACTTGGTGCGTGTTGGGTTCAGCACTTGCAAGATCTGAAAAAATCTGACAAAGACAAAAAACAAGGTGATGGGAAGGAAAAGAAGAAAATGGTGGACAAAGCTGTGAAAGAGACAAAGATTGAAGGGCTTGGGAAGCCTCTCAAAGCTCTTAAGCACCCTAAGAATGCGGTTGATGCTTCTGGCAAGGGATCCTCATCAGGGAACAAAAGTTTGACTGATGCAACAAGCTCTGGGGAAAACCAGAAAGTCAACCCATCATCTGTTGAATCGCCTCAAGGAGACTGCATCGCCTCCGAGAGTGAAATCTTGCTGAAGGATGTATTACTGGATTCCGCCTTTACAAGGTTGAAAGATTCAGAAACAGGACTCCACCAGAAGGTAGAAATGCATTAATTTTCATAGCAAAATATGATTTCGCATCTGCCCTTTGCTGTCTTGCATATCCAACTCATACCCTCCTCATTTCAGCATTTAGTTTTATAAATAAATGTCCTATTTAAAATAGAGTTTCCTTGTGATTATTAATCTTTGGCAATCATATACAATTCATATATAACTGTCAGTATTAAATTTCATGTGATACTGTGTTTGCCAATATTGTGGATATCAAGGTATGCTGTGGAGGGGTTCATGAAATGTGTTCTTACCTGACTCAGAACCTCAAAATTGTGGAGCCTACCTCAGGTGCACTAGGGGTTGATAAATTGTAGTGCAGCTGGCTAGGGGTCTTGTGCTTTCCCACCCTACACCTGCTCGAGGCCTCGCTTAAGCAGGGTGCTAACGCTTGTTCTTCTAAATTAAAATTTCACCGGTGCTAGTGCCTGTGGACGAGTGTTTTTTACATCAGCGCGTGGTACTTCAAACAACATCAAATATGCAAGCATTTTCACCTTTCTTGATTTTGTCAGATCCACTTCTGAATTCTACAAAATAAAAAATCAATTGTATGAAACAGACTACGTATTGTTTTAGCACCCTTGCTTACCAAGTGGCCATTTGTAGCTACTAATCATGCATAAAGTTCATAGACTAATCTCTTGTGCTCCACAGTCACCATCTGAGTTGATTGAGATGGCTCTGAAGTTCTATGATGAAGTTGCGCTTCCTAAGCTGGTACGCATCATCATATAGGACATGAATAAGTTCCCACATGCTTATCCTTTTTAGTCATGAGGCATAATAACTAACCAGGAAATTATTTAGGTTGCCGATTTTGGTTCATTGGAACTTTCACCTGTTGATGGTAGGACCTTGACAGATTTCATGCATACGAGGGGCCTACAGATGCGCTCCCTAGGACGAGTTGTAAGTTTGCAACAATTTTTCATTTGAACATGATGAAATGTCATTTCTTTTTTAGTGCTTGATATGTGCTAATCTAAGAATTCCCTATGTAGGTCAAACTTTCAGAGAAGCTCTCACACGTACAGTCCCTTTGTGTGCATGAAATGATAGTGAGAGCATTCAAGCACATTGTCCGATCTGTGATTGCAGCTACTTCAGACATGCGACAATTAGCATTAACAATAGCTGCAGTGCTGAACTTACTTCTTGGTGTTCCCGAATCTGAATTTTCTGGAAGTTCTCCTGCTGTGCATCCCCTAGTGTGGAGATGGCTTGTTGCTTTCTTGAAAAAGCGATACCAGTATGACCTCACAGAGCAACATTACGTTGATGTGAGGAAATACGCTATATTGAGAGGACTATGCCATAAGGTAAACATGTTTGAATCTTTTTAACATTTCTCACACTCGGTGCATTTTATTGAGCTTAAAGGTTGCTTTTAGGTGGGCATTGAATTAGCACCCCGAGATTTCGTCATGGATTCTGCTTTCCCGTTTTACAAACAGGACATTATTAGCCTTGTCCCCGTACATAAGGTAAAAGTATTTTCCTCAGTTCAATTGTTTTTATCATACTGTACAAAAATCACATTGTGCTGTCATGGCTTGATCATCACATATGGCTATCAGTGTTTTGAGAACTTGTTAGATAAATGAGTGGCACATAAACACAACTGACGTGTTTTTAAAAAAATGCAGCAAGTTGCATGCTCATCTGCAGATGGAAGGCAACTTCTAGAATCCTCCAAAACGGCTCTTGACAAGGGTAAACTTGAAGATGCTGTTAATTATGGAACCAAGGTACCTTGTAAAATCTTGTGCATTTCCTTTTTGCAATTCCTTAGCTGTCATATCTTGGGAACTCATAAATTATTTTATCTATGAATGTAGGCTCTTGCCAAGCTCATAATGGTGTGTGGTCCCTATCATCGAATGACGGCTGGAGCTTATAGCCTTCTAGCTGTTGTTTTGTACCACACTGGTGATTTTAATCAGGTAAATCGTTATTCAGGTGCACAGCAGATAGTTTGTAATAATTGCTATGCATGTTTTGAAGACAATTGAAGTGATAGCAATGTTTAGTTAAGTGAGGAATTGTTGAACGTCAGAGATAGAAAGACTTGTGCCATTGCACTTTCTTCATGTAGATATTTGTGTAAACTCAGAAATAATATATACTTTTAGCATTCTCTGCTAAGCAAGTTTTCAGTTACACCGAGTGAAAGATACTTAAAGGTGTTATAATTTTGGATTACACTAACTATAACACCGAAGGAACATATAGGGAAGAATATAGTACAAATTCTGATAAAAGTGTGAATTTCTTCCAGTTTTAGGAGTTACGTTAACATCAGCAGATCTTAAGTTTTTCTGCATATTAATAACTAGTGAAGTTGAAAATTGCAGGCTACAATATATCAGCAAAAGGCCCTAGATATCAATGAAAGGGAACTTGGGCTTGATCATCCTGATACGATGAAGAGTTACGGAGACCTTGCTGTTTTCTACTATCGTTTACAGCATACAGAACTGGCTCTGAAGTAAGTTCAGTTTATGAAATACTCTTTTTTTATTCATGCAGCAAATCTACAGTTTCACAAGGGCTGAGAAAATAGTCATTCCAGGTGTAAGTTGAAGACAAGTTACATATATCCAAAAGAGTAGGAGACCTCCCTTAGGGTATTTTATCTAGCAAAGTGCTATGTCATGCTGATGAATTTTGCCATATTAAATAGTCTTGCTATTGCTGCCAAGAATATATTTACTATCTTCTCAGGTTATAGCTGTTTTTTTCGCAAACTTATTATGTCAAATGTGCATTTTTGTTTCTCTCTCTCTATGCTTTATTGTTTGGATTAAAAAACTAATCTTGTCTTATGATAATAATGCTAAAAGTGAGTAGGAACTAGCTGCTTAGTCTTCTGAGTCTCCAATTTCTTTGTAGTGTGGTTTTGTGTCTGAGATGCTATCTCTCAGCTCTCACTCCATTATTTTTAATTACAACAGTTGAAATAATATAACTAGACCCTTGCATGAATGCCATCAACATATAACCATCAAACCTAATGCTGGCGACTCATAAATGCTAAGTGAATCCTTAGGTAGTGATATGTTTCCCTGATATTGTAGCTAAACCACAAGCATATGTATTATCTTTTTTATTCTTGGGCAAGGTTGCAGAGGGTAAAAATGGTATGGTATTTGCTTCTAGCCTCAAATTATTAAATTATTAATTGATGTCATGTAAAACTCTTATCGAGGATGGACCATAATTCCCTTAAGGTCATATGTCTTTATAGACTGAAGATTCAATAACTGTTTATTTACCTGTGTATGAGCTTGTCTTGAAGGTTATTTCATAGATATCAAAGCTATTGCAATATGTGAAAAATCTAAGATTTGAATAAACAATGTGCTATACCTGCTATCCTCTTGATACTCCTTGCAGTATATGACCCTAATGATTTAGATTCATTGCTACAGTGTCTACAAAAAATTAACCTTTGGTGCAAATTAGGTACGTCAAGCGTGCATTATATCTTCTACATCTTACATGCGGGCCATCTCATCCAAACACAGCTGCGACATATATTAATGTAGCCATGATGGAGGAAGGCTTGGGGAATGTGCATGTAGCTCTTAGGTACTTGCACAAAGCTTTAAAATGCAACCAGAGATTACTTGGGCCTGATCATATCCAGGTAATTGTCTTTCTCAACATTTAAAAAAAACTTATGGCAAATAGCATGCTTTTGTTATTTTGGGGTGAAATGTACACTTAGTTAGAATAATTATTAAATGTGAATGATGTTCATTTCGTGCCACTTTACAAATTATACTTGTTGACTTGACAACACATCAAAAAATCTTAACAAGCTATTGTCAAAACAATCAGGAACGAATTGTTGGTTAGTTCCAACAGACATATGTCGATGATAAGTCAAATTATGCAAGGCTAGGCGCTGTCAAGATTGCATCATTGGACCCCTCTGGGCCAGGGCATGGGCCACAGAGCCCAAGAGAGGCATCACCGACCAAGGAGGAAACTTACCATGCGACATATGAGGAATCCCTATAGGATACGTAGGAAAGGCTGAATGTTTTGATATCAATACCAGTCCGGACTCCTACCACCTACATGTCTGATGCACTGACATGGCGACCGCCATGCCAGTGCTATATAAGGCCAAGATCCGGTTTCGCATAGCCTAGATCCTATACACCATGTAGAGATTTCGGCGCTTCCCGTCGAGACCTGGCATATCTCATCGAGTTACCACAATTCACCGAG